>NW_021620880.1:1269696-1286185 GCF_004785775.1 Grammomys surdaster
TCTCCTCGCCCCTCCCTCTCCTCGCCCCTCCCTCTCCTCGCCCCTCCTTCCTCTCTCCTCGTCCCTCCCTCTCCTCGCCCCTCCCTCTCCTCGCCCTTCCTTCCTCTCCTCGCCCGTTAGCTGCACCTTTAGCCTCACCAGTAGTAGAGGCTCCCAGTGACGCCATCCCTGCTATGTGTAGCCAACTCTTAATTTAGAAACTGCCAGGTAAATCTGGGCTCTGGTCATTCTGCTGACTTTCGAGCATCACTACATGGGGTCACAGGGTCTTCTGGATGTTCTGCAGCAACTATGTGAGAGACACACAGATCGGATGGAAAGGGTGCCCCGTCTTCTGCCCAGGCATGTTTTAATAGGCATGTCTGTTGTTTCTGAATAGAAATCAGTGACCTTCCTGCTTTCAGAAACTCTAGGCTTCCGATGAGTCCCAGTTTCAATGCAAGAGTGCTTGCTTTGGGGCTGAAGAGAAGACTCAGTGGATAAAAGTTCTTACAAGTGTGAGGACTCATGTTCGAGTCCCCAGAACCTCTCAGAGTCCATGTAAAGACGGGCACAGTGATGGGTTCCCAAGTCAGATAAGGAATGGTGTAGCATTGCCCATACCTGGGATGTGTCTCAGAGAGCACTACGGGAGTGGGGCCACTCCCTACCTAGGTCAGGCTTGGGCCTACTCAACTCCATAGAGACAAAGCCAGTTAGACTTCTGTTTCCCTGCCAGAGAACTGGCTTCTCAGAAATCATGTGATCTGCAGTTTGCTAATCTAGCTGGTATGCTTGGAAGACCCTTGACCCTGTGAACAGCACCTCCCTTTCCCTGACCTGAGCTATATAAGCCAAGCTTGCTATTTCAATAAATGAGCTCTCCTCCCAGGTCATTCACACCTGCCATACTCACAACCCCTCAAGACTCTGCTCCCCAGCTCCTCTGCATCCTGAGACTGTTGGTGCGCAACGGCTGATGGGAGGTGGAGGGAGGAGAATCCTTGGAAGCTTATGGGCCAGAGAGTCTGGCTTTTACAGGAGCAAAAAAGAGATTCAGTCTCAGACAAGGTAGAAGGCAAGGACTGACTTGAGTTTGTCCTCTGACCTTCACATGTGCACTGAGGTATGGGGGTACCTGCACTCGCACACTAAGATGCATGAACCTGTATACACACGCACGTGCCCATGTCTTCCCACACACACTCACAATTTTGTTTGTATGTGCAAGGTTTAGGCTCTAGCAACATAAAATAAAAAAAGGTTATTAAATCAGTGTCTATAGTCAAGTGTAGCTCCAGATCCCAGGCTGAGAGCATTGATGCTCTGCTTTCTTCTCCCACAGTGAGGCGGTGGAGTAAAAAGCACACTGGGCTGCATCTCAATCTTCCTGGCCTCTAAGGATGCTCTGGGCTTCTGAGTTTGGCTTCTCTCTTCCTTCACCTTGGGTAGAAATCACCTCTGTCAGCTTTCTCACAGGAGAGAGAGGGCCTCCACATACACTATGGAGCCACTTGTTTCTGTCTGGCCTGGAGCATTTTGTGGGTGTTGCTGGTTTCCTCAGCCTTGTGTGGTGGTGACTGGTTCCACCTGCTGGTGACTCCTGGTAACTCTGGTGTTGGCTGGCTCTTGGCTTTAATTCCTCCACAATAGGGAAACTTGGGAGGCAAATCCAGCACTATGCAGGGAACCGGGTTTCTTCATCATGATCACCATCCTGTTGAGACAGGGTCTTACTCTCTAAACTGAGACTGGTGTAGAACGTACCGTGGAACCCAGGCTTCAACTCATGGCTATCTTCCTGCCTCAGCGCTGGAAGAACAGGTATAAGCATATGGAGGGGGTTTCGTTTCTTCCTTTTAGGACTGTGTTTCGTTTGCTCTTCCTTCTGCAAGCACTCTTCAGTTACATCCTATCGCTCTGGGACTTTCCTCTACTGTGTGCCTCAGGCTCTGATTGGCAGCGAGTTCATACTCACCGTAGTGACTTTGCATGTATCTTGGACAGTTTCTATGCATTACGACCTCCAGTGAAACCTCCCCAGTGTTTACTAAGCTCAAGCTCTTGCTATGTGTCATCACATGTCTGGAGCACATCATACAGTTCATTCCACCCAGTGAGCTAGGCACCAGCATTACCCCCATTTTACAGATTAAAAAGAACTAAACTATTAAACACTGCATCTAAACTTTATAGCTAGAAAGTGACACAAAGAGATGATCTGACTCCTTGGCTCAGTCTACTCACAGCTAGGACTGTGTGCTGGTTTTCTTGTTGTTGTTATGTCCATTTAAACAAGCTACTTTCATCTGGGAAGAGGGAACTTCAACTGAAAAAAACCCCGCCTCCATCAGATTGGCCTATAGGCAAGCCTATGGGGACTTATCTTGATTAATGATTTATGTGAGAGGGCCCAGCCCACTGTGGGCGGTGCCACCCCTGCAGGCAGTCTTGGGTTGTATAAGAAGTAGTCTGAGCAAAACATGGAGAACAGGCCCATAAGAGGCATTCCTCCACAGCCTCTGCCTCAGATCCTGCCTCCAGGTTCATACCTTGAGTTCCTGCTTTGACTTGCCTCAGTGCTCTTCTGTAACCTGGATTATAAGATGCAATAACCTCTTTCCTTCCCAAGCTGATTTCAGTCAGTGTTTTATCACAGCAGCAGAAGCCAAACTGGGATAGACAGCTGCTTGGTTTTAGGCCACGCCCTTCTGCCTCTTGCCTCTCAAGGGACTGACTGGCTGCTTGGTTTTAGGCCACGCCCTTCTGCCCTTTGCCTCTTCCATTTTTTTCATTCACAGAACCTTGTTGGCTCAGAGTAAGGTAGAAACCATAATATTCTTTTGTTTGGAATAATAGAATCTTCCCAGCTAGGGCTTACACAAGAGCTGACTGAGACCTAGGAGGACTGCATAGACCAGGCCATTAGGCTTGGTCTTCAGCACAGAGCCTGTAGACAGAAGGCCGAAGCTCTCTCATCAATCCCCCTTTAATATGTTAGACTGTCTTTTTTCCAGGGAGACTCAGAATCCTGACTATATATTCCAGGAGAGTCCACCTGAACACTTCTCATCTGAGAGTCTATTGTTTGCATAGTACGTTCACTTCCATCATCTCCTTGATGAATTTGCAAGCGGTCTGGGCAGAATGGTGTGATTATTATTCTGTCTCATGTGGAGGAGCCTCAGGGGCGGAGGTGAGCAGCTGAGGTGGTACAGCTTATCCTTGGTAGAACTGGAGACCCGTCTGCCTCACCCTGTCCTGCTGCAAGTGCATCCTATGCCCTTTACCAAGACCTTTAGGTGCCCCCTTGCTGTGGTTGCACCCTCAGTGGGCATCAACTTACATGTCCTTGCTCTTGGCCTTGTCACCTCTTGCAGCTTCCTCCTACATCCCTGGCCTGTCCATTTCTCCCAAGGGCTGGAGACAGCCTTCAGGGTAGAGGTATCCGACTGGGAAACCTTCTAAATGTGATTTCTCCAAGCCCTTGGGAAGGGCTGTTCATTGACTTTATCAGCCCTAGTCATGGTGGATGTTATCTATTGTCAGATAAACGTATTTTCAAATAAAACAGAAAACAAACAAATAAATGCAGTGACAGAGAGGTTTAAAAAAAAAATCCTGCAGGCTCGCTCACTTGCAGAAAAGCCTGTGCAACTAATTAACCCGGGCAGGCCTCCGTGGTGTTTGGAAACAAGCTTGGAATTAATATTGCCCTTCTCAGCTGCTGGAGTCAGCCTCTAAATCTTTATTGGGAAGTGGCAAGAGCGAGACACGGAGAGTTAGAGAGACAGCAAAAGGCCAAGATGGCAGAAGATAGAAAGATGAGGGAAGATGGATACAGTTCTCCACCTGTCTCCGTTCCCACACACACCAGCTTAGCTAGAGTCTGGATTCTAGACAGACCGACCAACCAACAGACAGATGGAGTTTCTTTATATGAGCGAGAGAGCCTTTGTCTAGCTCAGAGAGCATTTTGATTCCTGTATCACTGAAGTCAGGGCATCAGAGGCTCTGGGACAGGAAGGGCCATGGAAAGGGTCATCTAATTCAGTGGTTTTCAAATTATTTTTAGCAGCAAAGCATTTTCTTGAAATGAAATTGCACAGAGAAACATCATGTCTAAAACAGATAAAGCCGAGTTGTGCCAGTTGGCGATTATTGCTCCTTGGAGCCCCTCTGTCTCCTGCCACAGGGTTGTCAGGCCAGGATGTCCTTAGCTGGGAAACTAAGCCTGCCTAGCTGCCTGTGACCTGCTCCATCCCTGGATTCAGGCTGAGTCTAGAGTCACTTAAAGTGGGGCATGGAGGACAGAATATGCCACCTGGCCCTAGAGGTGGGTTTCAGTACTGAACATATATTTGCTTGCTTTTTAACCTTTTGAGTTCTTGAACTCTGACAATCGTACCCCCAGGGTGCCTTGATGGCAGAGCTTGGGAGCTGGCTTGCTGGTTTCCAGGTCAAGTTTTCTCACTGGGTGAACTTCATCAATTGACTACCTGACACAGACTTTACCTCAAGATCAGTGGTTTTCAACCTGTGGGTCAGGACCTGTTTGTGGGAGAGGTTGAACAACCCTTTCTCAGGGGTCACCCAAGACCACTGGAAAACAAAGATATTTGCATTATGATTTGTAATAGTTATGGAGTTAACAATGAAAATAATTTTATGATTTGGGATCACCACAACATGAGGAACTGTATTAAAGATCAAAGTATTAGGAAGCTGGAGAACCACTCAAGACTGTTTTGGACGTTCAGGAGAGGGGACCCAGGGTATGGAAGGACCTTCCTTCTCTTTGACAGCGTGGACACTAGCTGGGGGAAGAGACTTCCCTGGATAGACCCTGTAAGGACCAATGGAAGAGTGGGGATGTCCCTGGATAAACCCTGCAAGGACCATCGGAAGGATGGGGATGTTGAATTGCATACATTTGACTTTTCATATGGAGGAAGGAAAGGTTGTGGGCACGTCTGGAAACTGTCCACTGAGTGGCGCTGTGGAGATTGAATGATCATCTCTGGGGAAGTGGTCACTTGCTTCTGGAGTTCCTGACCTTGGCGCCAAGAGCAGAGGCCTGAGGCTGGTGGAAGGGCTTTGTGTGGAGTCAGCATGGGTAAGGCACTGTGGAAAGAGCAGTCTCAGACTCTGCAGTCAGTGTGGATAGGAGAGGGTAGATAGGGTTATCCCAGAACTTGGGTTTGGAGACTTCTTGTTTCCCATTAACCCTGAGTGTCCTTGGCTCAGGTCTAGACAACAAGGGGGCACAGCAAGGAGGAGAAAACACAAATCAAGAAGTAACACTTTTTTTTTTGAAGGAGAAATTATAAATTGCAATTTAATCACATAATCACTTTGACACTCTCAAGCAAGCTAATTTCTTCCCTTGCCTCATTTCATCCACTCGGTGAGATGAATCTTAATGAATAATGTCCTATGAATATTTAATTTTTGATCAATTTGAATTTTCTCTGGCATACCTGCTGGAGATATAAATCAGTTCCTCTTCTATTCAGCAGAGAGAATTTGGACAGCAGCCTGGGTGGATCTCTGCCCAGGGCCACAGAAACGACCAGTGGCGGGTCTGAGGTTCTGATGAGCTACCATCTCACACTGTGACCTGGACCTCTCTAGATAGGGTCTGTAAGCTGCATTTTCTAATCCCAGTCTGCCAGCAGATGCCCGAAGCCAGTGGTTGTCTAGGCAGATGAGATTTGTCTGTAATGCCTTTCCACAGGTGCCCCCTCTGGGGCCATCTTTTTCCTCTAAAGACTTAAAGAAGACATCTTCTGATCCTAAGGTTCTCCTTCCAGGCCCCTGGGACAAATGTTTTCACAAAGGCAAGTATATAGAGGGACAATAGAAAGAAAAACGGCACTCTCAGCTTCTTTTGTGAGATAATACGTGATAGGTATGTCGTGGATGACAATTTGCAAAGTGACTTCTCATATGTGATTTCTTAGCATGACTTAAAATGTACCTCTTTTTGACTTCTTGTTCCTTAAGAAATGTTCCTGGAGAGAATCCTTTCTTATTCTGTGTTTAAAGACTGGAGGTCACAGTCTGGAAAAATTGCTAAGTTCAAAACCAGAAAAGTGGGTCCAAACTGAGCTGTTGAAAAAGGGAGAACTGAGCATTTGGGAATGAATTATGAAAGAAGACAGGGAGGTGTCATTAACAGGCAAGATGCTGGTGGTCTCCACAGAGGATGGATGGCAATAAGGCCATTTCTGAGAAAACATCTTACGTGATCCAAGGGGACAGATTGAGTGTATTTTGGATGAATATACACATTGCATTCACTGTGCTTTCCTCCCACAAAGCAAAGGGGTTTTAGTGTTTCAGGAGAGGTCAGGAGGCACCTCAGAAAGGAAGCTATTGTTTATTTTAGATCTCCAAGCCAACTCCTTGTTGGGCAAAGGTCTTGAAAGTAAGGTTCTGTGTAGAGAGAGATTTCTAAGTTCATTAATCTCATAGTGGGGGAAGACAGTTTCTATAAAGAACAGAATAGAGCTGCTGGAGATGGCACTGTAGAGCCCCTTCCAGGGTCGCAAAGCCCCAGATTCCATCCCGAGCCTCACGCAAACTGGAAGAGAAACAGAAAAGGGACAAAAGAGTCAAAGTCTCCGCTCTTGCTTTCTGCTCCTTACAAACTGTCACAAGTCTGAATCACAGGACTGTGCAGAAACATCCAGGTAGCTATGAAGGAACCAAGACTGTGGGGACTGATGCCTCGAGACACATTCTCCTTAATGTGTCTCAGGGCTAAAGGAAGGGAGATGGGGAGTTGGATGAGACCCAGGCAGTTCTTGATGTCTGTGGTCTAGGAAGTCTGTGCAGTCAGAAATCTTCCATGCCTTGCTGAGGTACCAGCACTTCCACAGAGGCCTGGGCTTGGAACATAGAGCTCACAGGTCAGGAGATTTTGTACCTGGAGCAAAAGGGCTGGATCTGCAGCCTTTAGCTGCAGATGCTGGTATGCTATCATGAAAAGTCAGCATCACTTGTGGGAAAGTCTAGGACCAGACTAGGTGAATAATCTAGAATAGATGTAGAGTATAGGATAATCAAGTATCGAGTAACAACAGGGGTCAGAGCTTAATTCTTCTCTGCAAACATCTCCAGGTTAAGGAAGCTCCCCGTACACCAGTTACCATTAAGGAAGAGCCAGAGCGATGGGGAAGTGTCCAAGAAGGGAATTTGGAAATCTAAATAGCTAGTGCAGACAGAGAGCTGTCAAGAAGTTGTGCATTCTCATGTTAGTAACTTCAAGATTTTAACTTCACGTCTTAAGCCAAGTGTGGTGACTCCTGCCTAGGATTTCAGCACTCATGAGGCTGAGACAGGAGGATTGCTTCATGTCTGAGGCTAGCCTGGACTACATACTCAGTTGTTGACTAGCCCAGGATGCAAGAGGCTTTCTCTCAAAGTTAATATACAAATAAACTGTTTTTCTCGTAAGTCAAGTTTCTGAGCACTTATCTTGAGATGCAGGTATGTTAAAATGTTTCTGTGGTACAATATGATGGTATCAAGGATAAGGCAAAAAAGCAAAGTGAGGCAGGGGAGGAGAGAAAGAAGCCAGAGCCTCCCGGGAATACCCACTGAACTTCCCAGCCACATGGCACTTCTTCCAGATGGACTACGAGAAAACATCACACTTCAATCTTTCCCCCATCTCTCCCTCTCCTTTTCTCTTTTCTTGTCATTTATTTATTTATTTATTTATTTAGGTTTTTCGAGACAGGGTTTCTCTGTGTAGCCCTGGCTGTCCTGGAACTCACTCTGTAGACCAGGCTGGCCTCGAACTCAGAAATCCGCCTGCCTCTGCCTCTGCCTCCTAAGTGCTGGGATTAAAGGCTTGCGCCACCACTGCCTGGCTTTTCTTGTCTTTTAATGATCAATATTTACCCAGGGTGAGCTAACTTTACCGAACCATTTACTCATGTGATCCCTTTAGGACGACCAAAGGTGTTGGGGCCTTAGGCCTCTGTCATGGCTTCTGTGGCAGCTCACAAGTGTTTTCATACTGTTTTCCAAGAAGTGATGCCCAGTGCCCCTACACCTGGCTAGACTGGTCTCAGTGACTTCCAACAGTAAAGTGACAATGACACTTGGTGATTTCAGAAATTAGGTCACAGAAGACACTGTCCATCCTCCATTCTCTATTCTCACATTGCCAGCTCTGGGAGAAGCCAGCATTTATGTTGTGAGGATACTGAAGCAGCCGATGGTCAGGTCCAGTGGTGAGGAGCATTCCTGGGAACTGCTCTGAGTCAGCCATCATGGAGGAGGCTGTCTGCCCATCAGATCTCAGGTGACTGTAATTCCTGTTAATGTCTGGACAGGTGTCTCCAGAGAGAGCCCTGGGCCAGAGAACCCAGCTATGCTGCCCCCAGAGAACCCAGCTATGCTGCCCCCAGAGAACCCAGCTATGCTGCCCCCGGATTCATGTCTCTCAAATTATGTAGAAAACTGAAAACACCGAAGACAATGAGAGGATCTTGATAGTAACTAGAAAGAAAAGATTGCCCACACAGAAATGAGAATTCTAACACCAGCTCCTTTTTCAACAGAGACAGTCGAAGCCAAGGAGACTATGGGATGGCAGCTTCGTACCACGGTGTGAAAAAGACTATCAAGTTAAATTCTGAGCCCTCCAAGGGTGATGGTAAAATAAAGACAATGAAAAATGTTTTAAAATATTAAACAACTGGCTACCAAGAACACTTACTAAAGGAATTAAGATGCACACCAAGGAAGGAAGAAAATATTCCCAAGAGATTTAGAGTACAAAAATAAGCAATGGGGGCTGGAGAGATGGCTCAGTGGTTAAGAGCACTGACTGCACTTCCAGAGGTCCTGAGTTCAAATCCCACAACCACATGGTGGCTCACAACCATCTGTAATGAGATCTGATGCCCTCTTCTGGTGTGTCTGAAGACAGCTACAGTGTATTCATATAAAATAAATAAATAAATCTTTAAAAAAAAATAAGCAATGAAGAGAGCAAATGACAGATACTTAAATGCTGGTTGTCTAAAATGATAGTAAGTGAATTTGTTGTTAAATTAAAAGTCATTAATTTTTAAATGCCTCTCTCTCTCTCTCTCTCTCTCTCTCTCACACACACACACACACACACACACACACAGAGAGAGAGAGAGAGAGAGAGAGAGAGAGAGAGAGAGAGAGAGGAGAGAGAGAGAGAGAGAGAGAACACAAGCAGTTTTCAATTGAGTTTCCTCCTTCTAAATGACTCTAGCTTGTGTCAAGTTGACATAAAAGTAGCCAGCACACTGGAGATTCAACCTTTGGTTTCTCCCAAGCTAAGCAAACATTCTGCCACTGAGATATAATTATTTTGAGAGAGGCTCTACCTGACTGCTAACAGGTTGGCCTTGAACTTGCAGTCTTCCTGCTTTAGCTTTCCCAGTAGCTGGAGTGATAGGCATAGCAGGTCTGACGTGTAAGGAGAGGTTGGGTACTTGGATGATTTATTTTGTAAATTCTTTGAAGTGTAGGCATCTATCATATATATGTTTTATGTGACTGATATGTTAAAAATGGAAAGTTATGTGATTTATGATGACCCTTGATATAGTGTGGATCTCTTCATGTACAAAGTAAACTCCTGGGAAGACTTTGGAAGAAACTATGAGTGTCAGCTTGTTCACACCCCCAGAGGAGTGCACCAACTTATATTCTCCCAACAGTTCCACAGGACGCATACCTCACACCTTTACATCGACATTTTAGAAAATGTGTTTTTGTTAAAGATAGCAACATGGTGAAAGGTTGGAATGGAATGGAGATTCATAAAGTACATGATATAATACATCTCACTTTATAGAAAGCCAGGACCAACTGAGTTTGAGTGACTTCCCAGGCTCATATACAGACCCAGCCCAGAGCTACACCAGCGGGAAGACACGAGTTTGGGTTCTCCACCCTCCCCCACCCCCAAAGACCCAATCCAATGCCAGGTGTGCTGGCACACATGTGTAATCCTAGCACTTGAGAGACAGAAGCAGAATGTTTGTGAATTCAAAGTCATCCTGAACTACATAGTGGGACCTGATCAAAAAAACAAAACCAAACATAACTGACTCACCAAATGTAGTTTAAAAATTATTATTGTTGTTGGCCTCTTCTCTCTCTCTCTCTCTCTCTCTCTCTCTCTCTCTCTCTCTCTCTCTCTCTCTCTCTCTCTCTCTCTCTCTCTGCGTGTGGTGGAGTTGTTTCTTTTCTTCTACCTTTGTCTGGATTCTGGAGATTGAACTCTGGTTGCTAGGTGTGTGGAGCAAGTGCTTCTACCTGCTGAGCTATGTTATTGACCCTAAATTCAATGTAATTTTCTTAACAAACAAACAACCCAGTTGGAACTCTATAGTTATTTTACTATACCTACTGCTGGCTCAGTTGCACAGAGCCTTCATTGGAAAAGTTCTGCACAGATGAAAATCATCCCTGGGCTGGTCAAGCCAGGAAAGAAGGAAGGAGGTGCTGGACTGGGAGAGAGAGGGGGTCAGCACACCCTCCGATCTGAGGAGCATGACTTCCTTGGGCCTTGTTGCTTAAGCTTCTGATTATACACTGTGGCAACAAAATGAAGGCCTATTTAATCAGTCTGGCATGTAGAGAGCACTCACTGAATATCTGCTGGCTTTTGAATAAACTCTGGTTGATATTTTTGTTACCAAATATGGAGAGAGAACCATCCCTCTGGCCGTGCCAGGCCTCTTTTACTGCATGAAATGAGTTGGAGCCAGGGCAGGAGAAGGGACACATTGACCTTCCAAGGTCCCTTCCTGCTGGAAAGACAAGGATTTCTCAGCAGGCAGTGCTGTTGAGAGCAGGCCCTGCTCAGGCTCCCTCTGAGGTGCATTGGCTTTCTTTTCTCCAAGTGATTAGCGCGGAGATTGGCAGGCAGCAGTGGCAATGGATGTTTAATGTTCTGGAAACCCCCAGCCTCTTCCCTTCTTTTCCAAGGTTTTCCCTGGTGAGCCAGGAAAAGGTCTTGCAGCTTAGCAGTCAGTCAGGGATGGGGCCTGGGAGAGTTGCTATCAGAGACAGAAACTTATCACAGTGACACCAAGCCCAGGCAGGGCTGCATTTGTAATGGAGAAGTGGCAGGTTAGGAGAGGGTACTGGGACTCTGCCATGGCGCTGAGATTTGATGGCTTCTTATCCTCCAGGTATAGGGAATGAATTCAAGTGGCCCTGCAACTGTAGACTGATGCCTAGCACTGGGTGGGTCATGTGCCCCTGAGCCTATCAGAGACTTGTTGTGCTGGAGAGAGCTGACAAGCTACTTTAACTCCTGTCTCAGTTCTCTATTGGCTGAATGATGTCCGGGAGCTTCTCTACCCCCTGAGCCTCTGCTTCCTCTCCCTCGGGAGAAGGCAATCATAACTATCTTCCCTGCAGAGCTGAATTATATGGGATATGTGTACAACTGGCTGGCACCATTAAGGTGGAAGATGAAATGGTAAAGACTATGCAAGCTAGGTTTTCTGGGCTCAAGCCTGATTTGACAACTTAAAAAAAATTTTTATTTTTTATGTATGAGTATGTGTGCATGTGTGCATGTGTGAGTGTATGTCACATTTGTGCAGGTGCCCAAAAGGGACAGAGATGCCATTTGATCCAGTGGAGTTTGAGTTATAGGCCTCTGTGAGCTTGTAGAGATCCACACATGGGGTCTTCTGGGGATAGCATAAGTGCTCTTAACTGTTGGGCCATTTGTTCTAGCTTCCCTTCCCCTTCCTCCCCTTTTTTGATACAGGGTCTTTTGTAGCCCAGGATCACCTTCTTTGTAGCCAAGATGACCTTGAACTTCTGGTCCTTCTGAATCCAGCTTTCACGTGCTGGGGTTACAGGTGTGAGCCACAGTACTTGTTATGCAGTACTGGGAATCATCAGACCCAGAGCTTCCTGCATTTTAGGTAAATGCTCAACCAATACTTCTGAATCCCCAGCCTTCATGACTACAGCTTTGTATAGCTTTGAGAGTATGTGGGCAATTAAATGATTAAACTAGTCTTTCTGAATGTATTTCCTTACACTTAGGGGGCAGGGGTAATGATGACCGTACTTTATAGGAGCATCATGATGCCTAAGCGAGTGTGAAAATTCACGAAATACTTAAAATGATTCTCGGACATGGTGTGTCCTACACAAGCTGTTCAAATAAGTGGGGGAGTCCAAAGTTCCCCACATCTCTTTTCTTCTCTTCATTTTTGCTCTTGTGTTCTTTGTTGATTTGAGACTTAGCTTCTTGATTTGTAATCTGTTCTTCTTGGGGGTCATCCTTCCTGATGGGGGTTCCAACTCCTAACCCACCATGTCTTTCTCTTAGGGATTGGAGCCTGCTTGCAGAAGCCGTGTCTAGGTTGATCTGGTTTACATGGATGTTTCTAGAATTGAGCTGACATCTTTCCAACACTATTCACTGCTAGTGACTCATGCTGCTTCAACCACATTCCCCAAGTGTCCATTGTTGACCCTGTAGCTCAGGGCTCCCTGGTCTTCTTCTGTTGTACCCTAGCCACAGTCCCAAGGGAAGCTGCCAAGGTCCCAGGGAGATACTGAGGTTAGCCCATCAGAAGGATCACGATCAGTCTTAAAATCTGAGACCTCAGACTTCATCTTGGGTGGACCAAGTAAGCCCAAGACTCAAAGTGTTGAGTCCAACATTCATTCCATCTAGAGAGTTCTATTGCTAAGTATAATTTTTTTCTCCTGTGTAACAACTCTTTTTGGAAACATTTGTATTTTGTTTTTGGCAAAAATTATTTTGTGTGTGTGCCTGTGTGTGCATATGTGAGTGCCTGTGTGCGTGCCTGTGCATGCGTGCGGGCGTGTGGTGTGTGTGTGTGCACTGAGGAGGGTAGGGGTGCAAATGCTGTGGTGTTTCAGTGTCGATCAGTGGACAACTTTGAGGAGTTGGTTCTCTCCTTCTACCTTTATGTGAGTTTTAGGAATTGAACTCATGCCAGGCCAAGAGCCTTGCCCACTGAGTCATCTTACCAGCCCTGGTACACTTGCTTTTGTAAGCAGTCTGAGATCATCTTCTTGTTAAGTAGCTCTGATAAGCAGCAACAGTTCGCTGAGTATGTACTGAGTGCTGGGTGGATGTACATGCACTAGCTCTAATTTTTAGAGCAACTCTATATGTTTCCAATAACATTTAAATTCGATGAAAGGCACACAATATAAAATAGACTGTCCTAGCCATTTTCTTTAGGCACTGGGTATGGAACCCATGTGCTCCACGTGTCCCTAACCACATTGTAACCAGAGCAGTGAGAGTAAGTACAACTAGACTCTTGGAAAACATTCACCCAACTTTAGAACATAAGCTGTCTTAGTTTACACAATGTAACTAAGTTTACCCTTGGGTGCACACAACAGCCTTCCCTTCCTTTTTAAGGCTGAATTTCACTCCACTGTGTGTATCTATCACATTGTGCTTGTACAATTGTCCATGGGTAGAATTGCCCATGCCTTTCATCGAATTTAAATGCTATTAGAAACATATAGAGTTGCTCTAAAAATTAGAGCTACTGCATGTACATCCACCCAGCACTCAGCCTTGGGTGTCTACCCAAGATGCGTCTACAGTTAGGTTACTCTGAACAGCACTGCTGTGGATTTGGACATACAAATCACTGAGACCTTGCTTTCAATGGTAAGATAAACTTTATTACCGTTTGACAGACCATGAGGCCCAGAGAAGATGGGTGATTTGCTGATGGCTGCAGTTAGTAAGTCCAAAGTCAGTGGCAGACCATCTGCACCAAACCACAAGACTGGGACTTGCCTCCCTATGTCTTTGTCTGAGACTAAGACTTGCGTTTCTTGGCTGCATTTGCCTTTAACACATTTGAAGAAAGACATCATGATATCTTTAAGGTTTTTTCTCTTTCTTTAGGCTAAATATTCTCAACTGTTTGTTAAATTATATGATGCTGTTCTGTTCCCGGGTATGTCAATACCCCAGCCTACCTTTCCAGGGTGCACTTATAGCTTAATGTCTCTCTGATGCACTGTGTTCTCCATCACAAACTACTGCTTGGGATGTTATGAGTCTGCTTTGGCAGTATACTCTCATGGTTTAAGAGCACAAACTTGCTGATACAGAAATAGGGGACTGTAATCCCAGTACCCAGGAGGCTGAGTCATATCAAGATGTTGTTTCAAATAAACCACAAAAACAAACCAAAATAACCTACTCACCCAACTAACTACACAATGAAAAACACTAGCAAGCAAAGGACAGGCCTGTAAGTTAGGCTAAACCAGGTTCAAATGCTGGCTCTGCCCAAGCTTTGAACCATGTGATTGTAGCAGATTGCATATTCTAAAGATGGCCACCACAAGATGTCACATTTAGTATGTTCTTCTTGCAGTGTGATAATGTTCCTTTTACCATTTGGTGGAGTATATATTCTTTCTCCTGAAGCCTGGCCAGACCTTTGAGATAAGCTAAGTGTGACTTCTGAGGGTAAGTCATAAGAATGCCTGCACTTCATTGTGTTTCCTTTGTTGTTGACTTGACTCACTGTTGTTGCTGTAACATAATGACTGATATATATATATATATATATATATATATATATATATATATATATATACACATATACATAAAGGGGCTTCTTTGGCTCATGTTTTTTGTATGGCTGGAAAGTCCGATACTATGGTGCTGTCACATGGTGGAGAAGTAGGAAGCAAGCCAACCATTAAAGGGCAGAAGTGACTAAGTGGATTGGTCTTCCTTTATAACCCATACTCATAAAAACTTATTACAAAAACAGGGCACAGTGGAGGCATGCCTAGCACTGGGGTGACCTGAGGGAAGAGGACTGAAGGCTCAGTGCCAGCCTGGTCTATATAATAAGTTATAGGCTAGCCCAGAATACATAGTAAGACCCTGTCTAATAGGAAAAAAAAAAGACAGTCATCAAGATAACTGTATGTATTATAAGAAAACCCCTGAGATACTTGAATCTAGCCCTTAACGGCAAAATCATTTAACTGCAAAAGCATGAACAATCTTAGTTAAGAATCATTCAACTGAGCCTGGTCGACCACTGAATGAAATAGTTGTCTTTAGCTTCTAGGTTTAGGAGCGATTCAATACGCAGCAGAAGGTAATTGGATGGTTATTTTAGGCTTTATTAGAGCTCTTCGAGTTTCAGTTTCCTTATCTGTGAAGTGAGGCTCATGAAATCTACCTCACAGGATTATCATGGGCATTAAAAGACAATGCACTGGGCTGGAGAGGTGGCTTAGTTGTTAGAGTGTTTGCCTAGCATGCTCAAAAGCCCTAGGTACAGTCTATAACATCATGTAAATCAAGCCTGGACCACATGTCTGCAATCCCAGCATCAGGAGGTGGAGGCAGGATGATTAGAAGTTCACAGTCATAATCTACTACATAGTAAGTTTGAGACCAGCCTAGAACACATGAGACCCTGTCTACAAAAAAAATCAAACGAATACATATATATATATATGTATATATCTCACTCTATCTGTGCTTGTCATAACATAATTCTGTAATAAATATAATTAATAGTGTCATAAGTGATAAGGTAATGGAATCTGGGTTGAGATATTAGAATGAGGTAAAGACAGAAGAATGGGAGACAGGGCTTGTACTGGGGGCATCTCTAAGAATAAGAAGAGGGCTAGTCTATAAGTTCCAAATGTTCAGTGGGTTATGACAAGCTTCAGCCAGCATCCAGCTTGAGGACAAACAATCCAGAGTGGGGGACCCTTTACTTCTTATCCTGCAGTGGTATGTGTCAATGACACAGTATAGGGAGGTCACAGCAACCTTTGGCTGTAAAATTAAACAGTTTTGGGGACCAGGCTGTGGGCTAATCACAACAAACTCTGAAGGGGAGAGGAGTCTGTACAAGCATCTCAGGAATTTCAGGTCACTGCTGGACGTGACAAAGGGAGTCAGGGAGAATATAAACTCTCATATACTGTGGCCTTGTGTCTCTACATCAGGGGGAAATGGCTTCAGGCTTTTGAAGGACAAGCCTGCTGAAGAGGTGTCTAAATAATTCAGGCAGTGGTTAACTCTTGAATCTTAAAAAGCAAAACTAACAGCCCATCAATGTGACTCAGTCATGTAATCCCATCACCGAGGCAGGAGTATTGGTCAAATTAGAGGCTAGCTTGGGCTACATAGTGAGTTCTAGGTCAGTCTAGGAGATTGTGTGAAATCCCATCTCAAAAAAAAAAACCCCAAAACAGGGATGGAGAGGGGGCTCAGTAGTTGAGAGCACTTGCTGCTTTTCCAGGGGACTGGAAGAGTTCAGTTCCCAGTATCTACAGCAGGTTGTTCACAATTACCTGTACCTTCAGCTCCAAAGGATCCAACACGCTCTTCCAGCCTCCATGGGTACCCACATACATATAATGCACACACGCGCGTGCCCCCCCACCACACACACACCACACATATACACATACCACACCACACACACACACA
>NW_021620880.1:1286195-1303987 GCF_004785775.1 Grammomys surdaster
CACACACACACACCACACATATACACATACCACACCACACACACACATACATACATACATACATACACACACACACACACAACCGTATGCATACACACATGCGTGCACACATGCACACCCACCCACACACATGTACACAAAAATAAATAAAAAAATAAATCTTAAAAAAGCCCAAACTTCAACAACAACAAAATCCCACACAAAACTAACCATCTTTCCCCCAAAAAACTTACCACAAATTGCGTAACGTCTTCATATGCTCATAGTAGAAAAATAATACAGCATGACCAGAAAAAAAGTGCAAAAATAAAACCTCCCACATTTTCTAGGCCATATGTGTAATCTCTGTGAACTTTTTAGTATACATACACAAACAGTACACTCTTTTAGGTACTAAAAGATATAAAGCTTGTTAACCTCCTTATCCCTTGGTGATACTGTGGATACCCCTCCATGTTATGAACCACGCATCCATAGTTCTGAGCTTTCAGGCTGGGGATGTTTAACAGTATGCTGGAGTCATAGGAAGCAGCAGGAATGCTTCATCACACTTAGAACATCAATTTTACGGAGTGCTAAATTGCTTAAAATACTATCGTTATGTTCAAACAAAGCTAGATACAATACAAAGTAGAGTACAAAATATTCATGAAGTTTTAGAAGCTTTGAGGGAGCAAAGACATCAAGTAGGTCTCCTCTTTCTGGCACCAGCATTTAAAAGATGTCTGTTAGAGTGTATTAGTGTGCATAATAAACAGCCTTCATTATTACTCTTTAATACATGAAAGTCATGCATTTATATCATACTCCATTTCCTTCTCTTGTCTTCCCCCAACGTCAGCTAATCCCCTTTCTCTTGTTAACTAGCCTCCTTTCTGCTTTAAAGTCTGTATTTTCCCCTTTGTGACCCAATGAGTTCCATCAGGGTTTGAGTAATGGATCACAAGCCCCTCCAGAGCGACTATACCACTGAAGAAAACGTCTCTCCTTTTTCATTGACCACTAACTGCATATAAATCTTTGGGGAACAGGAGCCTTCCCTTTGGTAACATCATTTTGAGTGGCAGGTAGCTATTAGCTTCTGGGGTTCAGTTGAGTGGGCTGATGGGAGCCGGGGGAGAGAGAAGTGACAATTTAGGAACAATACAGTATTTCACAGAAACTCCTCGAGGCAGGCAGTCTTGTGCCTAGCAAACAGTGTGATGCAAAGCTTTGCGGGCATTTTAAAGTCAAGGCTTTGCCTTTGGAGTGTTGGGGAAGGAGCGTAACTGCTGGGGTGACGTGGAGTCAGGGAGCAGTAGCCGTGACTTCACAACATACTCAGCAAATCTAGAAGACTTGTGCAAAGAGGGGATTTAGTCTGTCCCAGCCCTGCTATTAGCAAGCTCTTTCACCACAGGCAGCTTACTTCACGTACCCTGCCCAGCTTTGTCATCTATAAACTGGTGATAAAAGTGGCATCTCCCTGGGTATCTGAGGGTATAGAATATGTAAAGTACATACTTAAAGTAGCACTTGGGCCACAGTAAGCGCTCACTAAATATGAATTATCACTACACAATCTAGCATTGCGTGAGCTGCTTGTTCCATTCTCCTTTCAAACTGAGCTCGTGGCTAATTGAAACTCCCGAGTCTTTTTCATTGGAATCGTTATCAAGCCCATATTTAGTCTCCACACTGTTATTGGTTTTTAATTGCGTGGCTTATTAATGTCCTTTGTCTTAATTCTGATCTATTAGTTGAATGCATGGTAGTTATCCAGTAATGAAGTCCTCTTCTGGAGTCAGTTGGGTTTCGGGTTCTAACGTCACGTATAATTTTGCTGCCTCCATTTTGCAGATGACAAGGTTCTTTGTGCCAGATATTGGGCCAAGTGCTTTGCATGGAGCATCTCAGGGAATCCTCAGAACAATCTGAAGCAGCAGGATGGAGTTTATGTGTGCACAGGTGGGAACAGCAGTTCAAAGTGGCTCAGCAAATCATGCAGGCATCTGCTTCCCTTGCCGCCTCTGCCTTGGGTCTTTACATTTTATTTCTCCTCTCTAATGGTTGCTGGGCTTAATCAGCAGAAATACAGGACATCCAGTTAAACTAGGATTTCAGATAAACAATGAACAAAAGCTCAGCCTGCTACTGAGGTGGCTCGGAACCTCTCCCACACCACACTGTCCTTACACTGAAGTGTTATGGTTCTGCTCGGCCTGCTGGAAACAGGGCTGCATAGCACAGAGCCAAGGGCAGAGCCAAGTCACAGGAGAGACCCTTGTGAAGGGAAGGTCTGTGTCTCTCACACCAACCCCAAATCCGTGCCCTGTTTGCAGGCCCAGTCAGCGGCCGATGCTAGGATTTGATGCTGCGGATGGAAACTGAAGTCTACAGCTTCTTAAGTCACAAAGTAAACCTCCTTGTTCCCCATCTGTGAGACAGGGTCCCTTCCGTGTCTGGCTTGGCTCCATTCTGGATGCTTCTAGGGTCACATATACTGAATCAATGTCAGAAAATGCTCCTTTTCAAGCTGAGTGATAAAGCTCTATAAAGAATCCTGGGAGTCACCAGCATCTGCCTGTATTTACTCTTGTTGTTGATTAAAGTAGACAGCTGGAACACCAGGAACCCAGACTGTAGGCATAGAACTGCCAACAGTCTGACTGTGGGAAAGGAATCAATAGCAGCAGTGGGACCAAGAGAAATCTAGGCCTTCCTTTCCCACCTCTTAGACCCTGGACTTTGCAGAAGGGTGTCAGGTCGAAGGAAGAAGTGGGAGAGGTTGCATTTTATTTTCTTTTTTCCGTTTCTCAGTTGTCCCCTTCTGCTTTCACATGAACTCTTCCAGCCTCCCTTCCTCCTTCCCTTTCTCTCTTACTTACTCCCTCCATCCTTCCTTCCCGCCCTCTCCCTTCTGCCCTGTTTTAGAAGCAGCCAAATGTGTAGTAGCATGGAGGTAGTGCCCGCTGGCCCTAGGACTGTGCCCAGGGGTCTGTGGATAGCAGTGGCATTAACTAGGTTTTCCCAGATATGATGAGAAAACAGTGGTAGACGCCTCGATTAACCTTTTGATTTTTCACTGAATGGGAAGGGGGAAGTTGGGAAGGGTACTCATGATCCCTGCCCATGTTATGATGGCCCCATGTGCATTGGTGACCACAAAACTCCCTGATTCCCATCTTTATGATACAGAGTGGCAGATGGGGTGCAGAATAGCTTATCAACTTCCTCCTGTTCTTCAGGAGCAGACACTCTTAGAGGAGCAACCCTGTGCTCTGCTGATCTTTACACACTACAGAATTCTGTAAAGCCTTCCATTGCACATGGTCTCAGTGCTCAGGCCCCGTTTCCTTCCAGCTTCTTCTCCGGCCCCACAGCCCAGTGCACCCTCCACCCTCCCACCCTCCATACTGTCTTTAGAAGATGTTATACCTGCTTCCTCCCCTGGGTCCTCTCTCTCTCCTCTCTCTCTCTCTCTCTCTCTCTCTCTCTCTCTCTCTCTCTCTCTCTCTCTCTCTCATGCTCGCTGAGAGAGAATTAGCAAATGAAAATACAGGGCTTTCCGGTTAAAATGGATTTCCAGATAAACAATAATTGTTTAGATTAAACATGCTCCATGCAATTCTCATTTCCTCGGGTTTGAAATTTAGCCGGGCACCCCCAACTTGTCCAACACCTATGCGATTTTGGAAAGCTGCTTCTCGCTCATATGTGCATCCCTTCTCTTCCCTCAGGCCTCTGATTACCTCTTGATAGCACTTGTTTTTCTGTCCCATGTGCAGTAGCAGCTCCACCAACCAACCACACAACTCTGTCTCACTCTATCTTCATTTGATCTCCTACAAGGACTTGATCTGATGTCATTTCTGATCTCATTTGCTTATTCATTTATTGACTTTATGTTTCTCCTGACTCATAAAGCTCTATGAGAGCAAGGCCAGCAAACATAAGAATAGTTTAGCAATGTGGGACCCCATGTGACTTGGGCAATAAAGACATCCCTTTTCCTAATGATGCACCCAACAACCTGTTGATAACTTGGAACCCCCACCTGCACAGAGCTGCATGTATACACTTCAAAAAATGGAAACAAGTTATGCCCCTGGCAGCTTCTTGATTTTGCTTTGTTTCTATTCAAACCTGTTACTGAATACACCCCAAATTGGAAGATAGGGTACCAATCTGGTCTGGAGGGATTTTTGGATGTATGCAAAATAAGGCAATCTGTGACTTTTGAATGAACTAGGGAGAATATTCTGTTTACCATTTAATGCTTATTAGTTGGGTGTACATATGATTAGAATCAGGTATATTGTGGGGAAAGGCATACTTAAAAGAAAAAAATTACATAAACAATTAAAACATACTCACCCAAGCTATATCCCTAGCAGCCAGCTCCTCTCTCTCTTGGACCCCATAAAAGGAAACCCCTAACAGTAACCAAGACTCAAAAGTACATTTTGGGGATTTGTTACCAAAGTTTAGCCAATACTAATTACTATTTGGCTGTATCTACTCAACATAATATACAGGGAGTCCTCAATGAATGTTTTGTTGAGCTCCCTGGTGAGGAAGAACTTACCCCCTCACAAACAGAGCAGAATTGTATTAAATAACTGAGGAGAACCAGCTGCTTTTCCTATTTGCCTAGATAATGTGCTTGTCTTAACTCCTTCAGGCCATCAAACTTACCATGCATGGAGTTCTCTCTCTCTCTCTCTCTCTCTCTCTCTGTGTGTGTGTGTGTGTGTGTGTGTGTGTGTGTGTGTGAGAGAGAGAGAGAGAGAGAGAGAGAGAGAGAGAGAACTTGTAAAGCTGCAATGGTCTTCAATACCAATTAGTTATATTACCCCTAAGAAATATGGGGGATTGAGGGTCCTGAAGGGGATAGGGACTACACCGGAAGACCAACCGAGTTAAGCAACCTGGACCTTTGGGACTCAGAGACTGAACCACCAATCAAAGAGCATACACAGGCTGGACCTAGACACTCCCCCTGCCCACTGCATGCGTATATGTAGCAGATATACAGCTTAGTCTCCATGTGGGTCCCTCAACAACTAGAGCGGGGCTGTCTCAAAAACTGTTGACTGTCGGTGGATGATCCTGTTTCCCTAACAGGGCCGCCTTGTGTGGCGTCAGTGGGAGAGGATGCGCCTAGCCCTGCAAAAACTTGATGATGGGGTGAGATATGGAGGGGGGGTGTCTTGCCGTCTCAGAGGAGAAGGAGAAAGGGATGGGACTATGTCAGTGGGGACTGGGAGGAGGGAGCAGTGATTAGGATGTAAGGTGAATAAATAAATAAATTAATTAATAAAAAAGAAATGTGGGGTAGATGCCACGACAAGATGGGAAACACCTGCAGAAGATCCCTCTGCTGCATGTCTAAGGTCTCTTCTGATGAAGTTTGTCTTAGCAGGTGTGAAACAGATCTTCCTGGCTCAACCATTTTCACTATCTGGTGATTTTGTATTATTATTATTATTATTATCGATATCTATTCTCAGACCAAAATACTTTCCTGGTTCCCTGGTATTGAACGACCCTTGGAATGTCTGTAGATTGGGGTCTAGTTGCAAACTCCTTAATTCAGTTCTAGTTAAGAGCAATTAGGAACTTAACAAGTTCTTCCATTTGTAGTCTTCATCTACCCCTAAAATGGACCTTGAACTTAACTGTATTGCTACCACTACATTTGGACAAAATTCCTTCCTTTGGATTGCAACTAACAGTGTATTGTTTTTTGAAGATTTTTTTTTTACTTTAAAGTTAAGAGAACAAACCTAAGAGCAGAGTTCTGTAAAACATAGATTTCCTAGTGGGCACAGCTTGTGGTCTCCCAATTCACAGATGAGCCAATTTATGAGTTTTTAATGGGTTTCAGTGAGGCTCTTCATCAGTAAGACGATGACACTGTTGACTTTGGTCTCACAGACTCCTTATATGTATATTCCCCCAAAGTGTTGTGCACATGAGCAATTGATCAGGAAGACCCTAGGTGCACATAGGCTACTGCCATTGTGCTTGGTTACCCTTGTCACTAGATGGCAAAACTCTGTTGCTAGAGACATACACATCTTGGCTGCATATAGAAATTAAACAGCACTGACCTGAAAACTGCCGCCCTGTTGGTTTGTTTTCATAGAGCCAGAAAATGCTATGCAGGCTGCTGGGGTGGGGGGACATCACCGGTGGTGTTATACAGCAGTAAACCCTGTGTGCTACAAACTGATCTGCTAAGCAAGGTGTGTCCAATACAATAGCTGTATGAAGGTAATGGGGACAACCAACTACTTTCTGATTGGATTAGAGGCCTGCTCCACAGAAAAGAACTCTTTCTTGGCAATGTAAACCTAGGCAAAAGCTGATGTCTCTGGAGGTCATAGGCCTGAAGTGGGGAACCTACAACTGTTGTTTTGGTAAATGGACATATTGTCAAATTATCTCCTCAATATTTATGTTTATGCCCATAGATTTGTGCTGCTATCAGCTTCTGCAGTGGGCAGAAGTTAATGCAGAGACTCCAAACCAGTCAAAGTACTGAGGAAAAGTGATTCTCGAGTGCCCAGACCTATGTGGGACATCTACATCAGCCCCTACAGGGCTTAAGGAATACTGTGAAAGAAGAAGCATAAATACTCTAAGAACCAGAGGATGGGAAGGAATGTGTGAAGTACAGGGATGCTGTAGGGGAACTATTGATGATTAAGGAAAGGGGAGGTAGGTCTGCTCTAGAATCGGAAGATTCTTCATCCATTAGGTTCCACTGAGGTCCTCCTGGGTCATACTCTCAGAATCAGCTCTCTATTCTATGGCCTTTGGAGTATAGGACTCAGGGTAAGTTCTGATCCTGTTGTTGCCTACTGAGTAAACTTCCCTAACATTTGCTTCCCTCAACTGCATAATGAAAACTGGCAGTGATGATTTGTAGAGAGTCTAGATATGGTATTACACAAATGATGGCTAATGATACCACAGCACGGTCTTCCAGCCTTTCAGACTTGCAGGATAATGCCCTGGAACTCTTTCTAGTTGATGATATTCTTCAGTGTCTTCCATCTTCCCAGGGTTCCATAAGAGTCTGGGGGTAGGCAGGGGCTTCTGCAGCTTTCTAGGATTATTCCCTGTATCCTGCCAAGGACTTGCCCATTCTTTTCCATGTCTATGTCTGGGCAAATGCTCCTTTCTGGCCCACCATGCCTCCTTCATCTTCCCTACCCAGCTGTCTTTGACTCACAGCTCAGGGAAGGCATGACCTGCTCTTTGTAACTTTCTCGGACCCTTTGAGAAAATCAGTTTCCTGCTCACGTGTGTTCTCAGAGCATTTTGCAGTGACCTGCTGATGTCTAATCAAGCCAAGTTATAGCAGTTTATGTTCCTGTCATCAGACTGTGTATTCTTAGAAATAGAGGGCCATGTTTTCTTCATAGAGCTTGAAATGCAGTAGCCCATGAGCATTTTTTTCCTCCACAGTTGAGCCCCAGGGGAGGCCTTGGTCTCCCTTCTGTGGTACAACAGTTACAGTCAACTGGGAGGTAATGGGGGTGTATGTGTTATACAACAATGGTTCTTCACTGCTTTTGAATACTTGGAGGCAGGGCAGAAAAGAGTCGGCATAGACAGAACCAGCCTATACTTAAGACCCCATCAGTTGTTCAACAGCTTATACCTATGGAAGGAAAAAGTCCTTCATGAGATAAGGCATGGAAGGAGATATATGTTCAAGGGCATTTATTGACTGGCATATGGGCACATCAACTCTTCTCAGATCCAGTTCCTTGCTCAGGGGGAAAGAATTGTCTCACGGTGTTATAGCATGGAATACACAGAGTAACTCACTTACCACATCCTGGATCCTTCCCTTCTCAGCACCAGCCTCCCTTGGAACTGGGTTGGCCTATGACTAATAATGTCATTGGTGGACCTGATAGTTCCACTCCCAGGTGGTCTGATACATAGAGACCTCTCTGGTGGCCCTCCATACTATTGTATTCCTTACCTGAGGACTGGAAGATAAGGACTCAGGCTCTAAGTGTTGACCATGGCACACAAAAGGAGCCTTGGTCCTCTGCCTCCATAACAGATTTTCCTTCCTGCCAGGCTCATCTCCATCTGCCTTGAACTGGGATGAAAACAGAAACACTTTCATTCTGTTAAGCTGCTGAAATTTTGGGGTCATTCTTTGTAGCATTTAGCCTACTTTTGACAGAGTTTAAACAGATAAAAATTCCTCAGAAACTTCAAAGAGCTACACTAGTGTTACTGGATATTATTATAGCTTTTATTCTACAAAACCTTCCGAGAGCACAGCTGGGGACTTCTTTCCAGGCTTTATATAGTCCTCAAACCTTTTCAGGATGGAGAAGACCAAGGGAGACCCTTGGACCATATGCAGTGGGACTAAGCACACCTTTGTGTAAGTGAAGGGGTGTAGGGACAGACCCACACCAGGAAGAGGAGTTCTGATTGGCTGGTCCCTCATGCACAGAGCAGGCCTATATCAGAACAGACACTAGGTGGCAGTATGCAGCACAGTGGGGCACATCTGATGGGCCTGTGGCTATCTGTATCCTCTGCTCATGGGGTGAGCATTCTAGGACTAAAGAAAAGGGGAATAGAATTGAACAAGTTGTCAACAGGCCCTGGGAGACATGGTTGATCATGTGAACTATGTTCCCCTCACACAGGGTTGTTTTCACTGTTTATTCCAGTTGATTGTGTGTGTGTGTGTGTGTGTGTGTGTGTGTGTGTGTATTTGTGTGTACACATGTGTCTATAAAACAGAGGTTAATGTCCTCCATTGCTCTTCACTTTATTATTTGTGACAGAGTCTTTCACTGAACCTGGAGCTCATTCTTTTGGCTAGTTTGGCTGCCCAGCAGGCTCTGGGGGTCCTCCTGCCTCTGTTTCCCTAATGTCGGGATTATAGGCAGACACTGCCATTCCTTGCTTTTTAGATGAGTGCTGGGGATCTGATTTCAGGGCCTTGGGCTTTTTCAGGAAGAGTATAATCGACAAAGCTACCTCCTCAAGCCTCTATTTCTGCTCTTAACCAGGGTCTTCTAACCTGACCCAGAAGAGGATTGACAAAAGACACAGGAAACACTGCAGATACTGATGTCCTAGGATGTGGGCAGATAGGCAGACAGTGGAGTTTAATATGGATGGACCAGTCTCCTGGACCATTTCTCCAAGGATGCTACTCTACAGGATGATACTCACTACTGACTCACAGAAGAGACAGAAAAGGAAAGGGGCCTGGCTTACTTTGGTCATCAGTTCTGGTCCAGATGTTTTATCTGCACGAACTCTTTTTAATCTTCAAAACTCTGAGATAGGTATGATTTTTGTTCTTAAGAAATTAAGAGGCCAAGACCTAGGTAGCTAGAGGAACTTGCCAGGATCCCATAGCTTGTGAGAATTAGAACCGTAACTCAAACTCTCTGATTAGAAACATCATACCTTGCAGCCTTGCCATCAGATCCAATGCATACTCCCTTCACCAGAACTGAGAAAAGGACCTCCCCCTGTCTCCACCTCCACCCTGTGCCTCCCCTTCTGCCCCCGCCCAAGTCAGCTGGGAATCCCTATGGCTCGGGTCTATCTATGGAGAGGCATTTGATCCTCCTGAGTTTGAGAGCAACTCCTTTCTAGTGAACAGAGGAACCCTCAGATCAACAGGGAGAGACCATCAGAAAAGGAATATGGAGAAGAGGCAGGGTGAGTGTGGAGAGCAAATGTGTAACTAAAGGAGTGCTGTAATGGAGGCAACACTGTAAGAGCTTTGCAAATGGCTTCTGGAGCCATTAGGAAACAGGGCTGAAACACACCGCAGCACAACTGGGGATGGGAACTCTATTCTCTGCCCTTTGAGTGTTGGCATCTGGAGCTAAAGTGCCCAGAGGTTCCAAATACTTACTAGGAGGTTCTGAGGCTTTTGTTTCACGCATATTTCTATCCTGTGATGCACAGCCCCAGTTCCACACAAGCTGCTTCTCCTGCCTTCCTCTGAACACTCACCACTTTCTAAACCCGCATCTTCCAAACTAAGACCCCAGCGAGAGTCCTTTTTATTTTACAGTTTCTGAGTTTGGACAGATCAGCAAAGAAAAGGGACTTAGAAAAAGGGAGAGGAAGAAGAAGACAAAGGAGGAAGTAACAGCTGAGAAGTTAAAATCTTGAAAGAAAGGAAATCTAGAAAGAAAGAGAGGAGGGAGGCACTTATCCTCTCCTGGAACCTTCAGCTGGAGTTATGTGTTTCCATGGTGAGAGGGAGGGGCAGACTATCTCTGGGTGTCCACATGTCCTCCAACACCTGGGAATCTAAGGGGGCATAATGACGTTTTGGTGTAGAACTGGCTCCCAGTTTATTCTGGAAACTGACAGTGGTTTCAGCTGTTCACAGCTGAGCTGCAGGGCCAGGGATGGGGGTTAGTTGATAGAGTGCTGACCAGTAAGCAGCAAGCCTTGAGTTCAGTCCCCAGCGCACCATAAAACTGAGCATGGTGGCACATACTGCAATCTCAGCACATGTGGAAGTGGAAGTAGAGACAGGGGGACCAGAAGTTCAAGATCATCACCAGTGAGGCCAGTTAAGGCTACTAGAGACCCTAACTCAAAAATCAAACAAAACTATGGAGGAACAGATCATTTAAAACCTTGTCCCATTGAGTCTTCCTGGGGTCACGTGAGCGGCATCATGTGAGCATGTCAGCAGGTACCTGCTTTGGGACTCCTGAGAGAAGTCATGCCCTGGTTTGTGAGGCTGCACTGAATGCCCCCGCGTGGGTTTCTGGCAGGCCTTCTGGGGCCATCCAGCCAACTCCCCCAAAAGTAACCTGGCATGACAGCACTGTTTGCCTTTACCAGCTGTCATTCCATTAGCATTTGTGTCTAACCCAAAAGCAGTCAGCAGCAACTAGCACCACTTCTCTGTCCCTGATTGGGAGGATAAAATGCATTGAAAAGCAAATTGCTTTTTCAGTCACAGGTCTTTGGCTCAGAGAGGCTCCAGGCTGGGTAAGAGAACAGCTGGAGTCCTCCAGGGAGCTTCCCCATACTCAGCCCCAGCTAGTTTTCCCAGAGCCTTTCTGCAGGCAAGCTACAGGGAGGCAATGAAGATTCAGGCCAGTGGCTTGTGGAGAAGATGCACTTTGCATATTTTTCTGAGACCTGGAGTGAAGTAGGAGTGAACATCACTAGGCCTGGAGGAAAACAGCTTGGTGACCTGAAGATGTGCCCACATTTGGCATTAAAGAGGGGAAGATCTTCAGGCGCTCTCATCAAACCTCCTGACACGACAATTCCGCTGTCGTGGAAAATCAAGATTCTGCATGGTTTTTTGAAGCTAATCTGTCAGGACCACTTGTTTATTTGACTTTCCAAATAAATTTCCTTTTAACAGAGGAATGCCTTTAGTTACGCTCCTAATTTTAAGAGGCTCGGTTGAGTCTCTTTTCACTGGCTAAATTATAACAAGACTAGTGAGGTCATAGGCAGTGGATTAATTATAGCAGGGAGGGTGAGACAAATCCAACCTTCTTTGATAAACACAGCTTAGCTACTTTAAGTGAACAATTTTCTACTGCAAACATTTTCACACATGTTATCTCTGACAGCAAATTTCAGTGGTCTCTTGGTTACAAACTATAAGTTCTTAGAACTCTTAAATTATTCAGTATTATAGGAAAGTTCCTTGAACCCCCCCACCCCCGCACTAAACAGACTTATGGAACGCAACTGTATGCTGACAAGAAGTATGAGTTTAACCAAGTTTTTGTTTCTGATATGTAAATATTTTCTAACCTTTTTCATCTGTCAATCTAAATCCCAGGCTAACCTAAGGTTTCACATCCTCAAAATGCTTATGTCAATATCTTCTTTACTTGATCTTTTTTTCATTAGGTACCATTTAATAAAGGTTGAACAAAAGAATCTTGAATATACATATATAAATAATGTATATGGATTACATATATGTAGAAAACTAGTGAATGAAACAGTGTTTGCTGAGAGCTACTCTATAGAACAAAGAGAGTAAACTTAGAAACAGTGAAACCAGGGGTAGCTGGTTCTTAATCTGGTCCTTTTGTTGCATAGCAGTTTCCTCTGCAAAAGATTTCAGGTTGTTTAAAAAGAGGTGAATATTCCATCCTGAGGATGCTAATTAAGGTTCAGCAAGTTCTGAAGGTAGGTTCCTTAAAACTCAGGAAGGAAACAACTTGGAAACCTCAGGAAGTCCCTGAAACCAACCAAGTGCACAAGGTCCTGCCCGTCTTAAGCTTAGGTAAACAATAAGGATTGCTGAAGAGATCAGAATAGCCAACCTGTCCAAAAGAGGCTCAGACTAGCAGTGTTGCCTGAAGAGGTTTATATTGACTGAGTTGGCTAGAAGAGATACTCTCTGACCTTTCAAGCTGTCTCAAGTTATGCTTTGAGCTCCAGGGTTCCAGTTCTCATGAGTGTCACCTATGCAGGGGTCATTTTGGTGCTGAGTCATTTCTGCTCCTGTAAGATAACCCTTCTTCCATACTCCTGTAAGAAACTCCTATAAACTCATTGGTTCATCAGGTTGGACTTCAGTGGTTTCCTTACTTTAAGTCTGTCATCAGTTTCCTATCTGGGGAGAGTAGGTGTTTGCTCACAACTCTTTGGGAATAGTTTCACACAGTGCTTCTGCGCTCTCTGAGATTTTGAAATTATAAAGAAGAGTATGATGGTTTTTGTTTGTTTGTATGTTTTGTCTAGTTCTAGTCTAGGCCAATATGTGATTTTTGTTTGAATTATGTCCATTGTGTTACTCCCAACAAGTACAACACCCACTCTGGTATACAGTATGTGACTAATGAATGTTGAGTGGTTAGATGCAATGGATGAGTAGCCCTACTGGGTGAAGGTAGAGCTCACTGTCTCCCAAGCTGTCTTCAGTATTTGGCCCAGAGAATGTTCTAGTGGCTACATTTTTTATGGATTTTCCTTTTGTAACTATGACTAACATAGTAAATAGGACTCCTACCACCCGGTGTCTTTCTGCCTCCTTTGGATTTTGGTATCAAGGTGATGGTAGAATAATTAGGATCTGGCTGCTCATAGATTATCCTTCCTGGTCATTCTTGAGATGGAATAGCATCCATCTGGGTAACGGGCTGAATATATGTTGGGTATGCTGGGTTGCTCATTTCTTAGATCAGTGACTCAAATATTGTCTTTGACCTCACCTTATGAACTCTTCTGATGTCCCTGGGAAAGAAATGATGGCTCTATTTTTCACCAGATTAAGATTTGGCACTCTTTCTGTAGAGGACTGCAGTAGTTGTCTTGATAATCAACCTGAGTGAATTAAGAAAAGCTTAGGGGATTAATGAAGCACCTTTATGTTTCCCTAGGGATGTAGCTTGTCTCCTTGACTAATCCCTCAAGGACCTCAAATGAGATGGTACTTTGGGGAGGAGGTGAGAGTAGCTATAGTAGGACAGCTAGTTGGAAGAAGTGTGTCACTCACTGGGAGTGCATCTTGCCCTGGCCACTTCCTGTATAGCACCTTCCCCTGCTTCCCAGCTGCCAAGAAAAGAACTTCAACTGACACATGTTCCTGCTGCCATGATGTTCTGCCCATGTGACCATGGCCCGAGTCCTCTGAAACCATGAACTGAAATAATCTTTCTTCCCTTGTTTCTGTTAGGTATTTGGTCACAGTAATGAAAATCTAACACACAGAGGGATTATATAGCAATGCTTTAAGGTTTGTGACCCATAAAACAAAATAGTATTGTTCTGTTAAAAGAACATAACAATAAAATTTCTCTGAAGACATTCTCCTATAACCATAGATCAGTGGCTGACTCAGCCAACACTGGAGGAGCTTTCTCCTACAGTAGGTAGGGATACTCAGTCCAAAATGGGATGTCTTCACCAAACTCCTCCACTCAGGACTCAGGGAACTGCGTGGAATGAGAGGAAGAAAGATTGTAAGAGCCAGTAGGGATGGAGGACCCCAAGGAAACAGTGAGTGCCTTCTAAACACAGCAGGCCTGACACATATGAATTCAGAGACTGTGGCAGCATGCCAGGGCCTGCATAGGTCCAAGCCAGAAGCGGGTCTCCGTGCTGAAAGGGGAACTGGGCAAAACCCCCAACTCTAACCCAGAAAGGGAAACTGAGCAAAACCCCCAACTCTAACCCAGAACCTATCTCCAATTGATAAGTGCTCACTAAGGAAAAACTAGTTTGCTCCAATGGAGTCACACTGGGCATACATGTAAGGGAGGCCCCATTCCCATTAGTAGATGGCCAACATAAATGAATGCAGTGGTATTTCTGAAGACGTTTTATCTCACAATATTTATTTTTGGTTTTGGGACTTTTTTTTCTGTACTTGTCTCTTGCTTTGTTTTTGTTTCTTTTCTTTTTTTTGGGGGGGGGAGGGGATCTGGGAAAGGTCTGAGATGTAGAGGGAAAACCATAATCAAAATGTACTGAGTGAAAAAGTTATTTTCAGTAAAAAAGATTTGTGGCCCATGCGATTTCTGTCACAGTCATTCAAATCTGCTGTCACAGTGTAAACACAGACACAGACAATGGCTATATAAATGAGTGGTTCAATAAAGCCTTATTTTATTTTATTATTTTGTGTGGTGCATGCATGTATATGTGTTTATGTATGTGTGTATGTGGTGCATGCATGTGTATTCTTGTGGAAGTCAGTTTACAGAGGTCAACATTGGGTGTCCCCTCTATCCTCTTCCATCTTACTGTTTTACCCAAGGTCTCTGAGTGAACCTTGAGTTCAGGTAACAGAATCAGCAAGACTAGTCAGTCAGCACATCCCTGGGATCTTCCTGTTGCTGCTTCCCCAGCACGGTTCGGTGCCACCATGCCTGACTTTTTATGCAGCTACTGGGATCTACACATAGGGCCCTTTGCTTGCAGGGCAAGCTCCTTATTGACTCTACCATTGCGCCAGTCCTCAATAAAGCTTTACTCAGAAAAATAGGTGATGGGCTAAATATGGACTGTGAGGTCCGTAAGGCAGAGATTCTCTTCTTTGTTGTTTGTTTCTCTCTTCCTTTCTTTCATTCTTCCCTTCTTTCTTTCTTTTTGTTATCTTGAGAAGCATTGTATGATAGTAGTTTAGGGGGAAAAATTAAATTTAAGGACTGTGTATGTGTGCAGTGTACACTTGGAGACAATGTTGGGTGTTTTCTCTTACCACCTTAAAGTCTGATTTTTGAGACAGAGTCTCTCACTGGATCTAGAGCTTGCTGTTTGGGCTGGACTGGCTGGCCAGAGGGCTCTCAGGATCATGCTGGCTCTGCACCCCTCCCTCAGTGTGGGGCTTTACAGATGCGTGCATCAAGACCATCCGTTTGTGTGAGTGCAGGGAAACTGAACTTAGGTCCCCAAGCTTGCACTGTGAGCTCTTTACCCACTGAGCCATCTTCCCAACTTGGTTTAGGAAAAATTTCAGTTTATTCTTTGCCTTTGGAAGTTTAATCATTTTTGTCTATAAAAAAATGGGCAGTTGACATATTAACAAGAAAACATGACAAGTTTGTTAATGTGTAAAACTACGAAAGCTATATACAAAGCACAAGACTCAAATTAAGGCTAGACAGTTGAAGTTTATATAGAGGCAGACAAAGGGGCCGGGCATGGGATTTATTGGGGGGAAGGAATGGGATGCAAACTGTAGAAGATCAAAGTGAAGAAGAATACAGCATGCACCATGTGCTGTCCTGTTCTTGCTGCTCATGGTCGCCCTTACTTGGGCAGACAGCTCACTCTGGTCTTTTCTTCCTGCAAAAGGACCCTTCCAGGCAGAAAGGAAGATGTTCGATAGAACAGCCTGGCTGCTTCCTTCATGAACGCCGCCTTCCCGAATAGATGTGTAGCTCTTTTATGAGGGCAGACTTTCATAGCCATTCCTGTGGTCTGCAGAAGACTACACTTCCTCTGAGCTACCAACTCAAACCATGCCAAAGAAATACATTTGAAGAGAGATACGATTCACTCTTCCACATGATTAAGATTGTGGATTTGACTTGTGGGTCTGTCCTGTCCCACTGATTCCCAGATGGAGACTATGAACCTTTTGCTTAATTAACATGACAGTGTCTACCTGATAGATTGCCTTCGAGAATACAGTATGATAAAGTTCTTAGGACACCTTGGTCATTCCAGAAGAAACACATACTTAATGTGGCTGTTACTAACTTGATCACCTATACTTAGTCCAGTGGCTGGTTCAGTGAAGAGGTTTAGTGAATCTGTCATGTTCCTGACATCCAAGAGGCAAAACATTTTGTGGGATGCCTTCTGAGGGAGGAAGCTCACTGTCTCTCCAAGTTACATGGCCAGCTTCTAGATTTCTAAGCTTTCTTTCTGAGGCCATCAAAAATTCTTTTTTTTTGAACACTTTAAATGACACATAGGCTATCCATTCTTTGTAGGGCGTTTTTTAAATTGTACGGTTTGTCTCTGTAGTCTTCTAACTCTGAAAACAACCTTCCTTAAGAGAAATGGGTAGAAAAAAATGCCTTTAATTTCTAGGCTTCCCTGCCTACCTGTTCCCCCCTATTTTAGTGGCCTCAGCATCAGCCCTTTCCAAGACTGAAGATAGCAGTTGTGACAAGCAAGTTGGATAAAGCCTAGGAAAAGGCAGAAAGGAGAACAGAGAGGTGGGCAGCCCATGCGTGGGGATAGTACATCCTACATTGCAGACACAGACCCCATCTCTTCTGCCTTCTAGATTGCCTAGACTGGGAGATCCAGCACATAAAGGCTTCCCCATTCAAAAAGACATTAAGGGTGTGTTTCACACCCTATTTAGCCTCCGGGCTCACCAGCTTCACACCTGAGAAACTGTTGATGAGCATCTGCCTGCCATTATCAGTTACTGGCTGCTCCACCGCATTCCTCTCCCTTCTTTTCTGCCGCCAGGGCCAGAGGGTGGTTCAGAAGGCCAGGAGGATGATCTCTGTCCCTCCTCCACTGAACTTGAATTTCCTAAGCCTGGAAAGACTAGGGAAACCTCAGACAGTTGACAGGCAAGTGTGTGGGATGAACAGAAGAAGCCAAGAGCTGGGGTTTGCTGGGCAGTAGAGTCTATTTCTATGGGAAAGGGTTGGTAAGACTGCAGAGCTGTAGGAAGGGCTTGGGAGGGTTCAGGACAGAAACTGGTAAGGATTGTCTGTCTGAGGGCCAGGTCTGACTGCCAATACTTGGCTCTTATGGAGTAGCTTCCTTCAACAGTGAAAAGCTGGCCATGCAGTCATTATGGCACATTGACCCAGAGTGATGTGGAAGAGCCCTGTGTTAGTAAGGTCTGTGTCCTTTTTCATGGATGGGAGCTGATCTATTGTCCCTATCCTCTCAAGAGCACCAGAGGTGAGGCTGGGATTTGTGAAATGACAGGGAGTTTGGTCTGAAGTAGCTGTGGTTTCTATAAATCAACTTATTTTGGTTAGGTCAGGGAGAATGGTTGGTTCCACTCTCCTGACAGTCAGCCAGTTTCATGATATGGTGAGGCTGCTAGCCAAATAACTCCTGGATGGATTTCTCTTATGACCCAAGTCCATCTGCTCACTGCTTAAAAGCCAATACTCAAGAGCTGACAGTTGATGGAAAGGGAACCAGATTTATTTAAGGACAGATACCCCAAGACAATGGGGGGAGCTATTGTCACCTTTCAGCAATGTCCATTTTAGGAAACAAAGTACAAAAAGCTTTCTATAGGGCAGGAAAGGAGAGGTAAAGCTGGCAGTGTGTGTGTGTGTGTGTGTGTGTGTGTGTGTGTGTGTGTGTGTGTG
>NW_021620880.1:1303997-1310091 GCF_004785775.1 Grammomys surdaster
TGTGTGTGTGTGTGTGTGTGTGTGTGTGTGTGTGTGTGTGTGTGTGTAAGACTGTGTGCCATGTGGGGTCTTTAACATCCAGGCCCATGTTGCCTTTTAAATTTCACCTCTGGATAGAACATTGCAATTAGCCTTGACTTCTGGGGCTTGTTCCAATAATTCTTTCATAATATTTTTTCTTTGCAGTCTTGGGAAATGAACCCAGGACCTTGCACATACTAGGCAAACTCTATTGGATTGAGTCTCCAGTACTAGTTACTGCAGTTCTTTCTTTAAAAACCTAGATTTTTAAATTGTATGTGTATGGGAGTTTTGCCTGTATACACATATGCATGTGCACAAATGTTGCAAGGTAAGTCCAGCAGAGACTACCACGTGGACACTCGTAAAACTGAAAACGAAGTCTATATTGCTGGCTTACCGCTGCACTAGGAATTTGCCCATATCACGCATCCCTGAGCCTTATAGCACTCTGGCTTTGGTACACAAAGCACACATCTTGATTGTCACACTTCAGTTAGCAAGAAACAGAACACAGAAGCTAAAAGGAAGGATAGTACTTTTAGGGACGATGGGCTAGGTCTTTGGTGGATTAGGTCTTTGTTCCTGTTTTGGCAGGTGTTGGGGCCTATGTCCTAAGGTTTTATGTTAGAATGTTACCTCTAATATGGTGTCAGTTGTGCTAAGGTCTGGGGCTTGTTACACCACATGCATGTCTAGTGCCTGTGGAAGCCAGAAGAGGGTGTGGTGTCCCACGGAACTAGAGTTATGGATAGTAGTTATGGATAGCCACCATATGGGGTCTGGAAGTCAAACCGAGATCCTCTGTAAGTGCCATTAGCTACTGAGCTACCTTTCCAGCCTCTTTAGACAAGCATAATACTTTTTTGCAAGTTCAACTTGACATCAATTTCCATTCTTTGTGTTAGCTGATGACCGAATTAGAATGGGGGGAGGGCAGGTTGCTACATACTCTGATATTTTCTGAGCGCATGAGATGTTCTATCTTTTTCCCAACTAAAGAAAGATTATTTAGCAATGTCTTAATCATTCAGTTGCAATTTTTCTTAAGGATTTAGAATGTTAGGCAAAGGGGAGGAAAAGTCGGGGGTCATCGTGAGAAGGGGTCCACATTGTTGTACTTGGCAGGGTCCTCTTAAATTTTATAATGTTGTTGTTTCATTTGTTTTACCCAGGTCCCAATTGTCTTTGTGGACCACCAAGGCCTAATGAAGCACACCCACTAGTGGAACATCTGGGGCAGAGGAGAGCTTTGGGAAGACTGTGGAGAGTGGGGAACACCACTGCTGTGGGAAGAGCGACATCACAAGATGTGAGAGGGTAGACTGTGTGTTCTGTTTGGTTTGGGGCTACACAAGGTAGTACCATCAGGGAGGGCTAGATGAACTTTCTAAGCTATTTCATTTTTTTTCTACTAATCTCAAAAGAACAAGAGAATGGCCAGGAAATGGCCTAGTGGGCTTTGAGGATATGGACTGTGAATTTGGAACAATTTGGGACATTTTCATTAAAGGAGAATGGTTTACACTTTAATCTTTGGTACTCTGCCAGGCTGTCTTTTAGTAACTTAACAACTGTTTTATTTATTTATTTCCCTTTTTCCCCACCCTGCCTCTAGGAAGACCTTTTAACATGCTCACCAAATTTGACCTCAGGAATGAGCCTTGAGAAGTTTGCAAGTGCCCCGAGATAGTATATAAGAGTGTATTATCTTTGTATGTCAATTTTATGTTTTGGTTAGATTTTCAAAGAGTTCATTGGCCCCAAAGGTGTGATCATTTGCCTGTTGGAGTTGAAAGTTGTTCTGGGGACATTTGGCGCCCGGTGGTGGGATTCCTATCTAAGGCTAGAGCTTTGTTTCTGGAGAAGGGTAGAACTGAGGACAGGAGCTGGGAGACTTTCAGAACAGAGAATCTTAGAGACTTTCCCTGCGTATTCATTATTTTCTCCCTTTGTATCTTTGCTATTATTGGGACTCAGAGAACCCTGCCCTGAAAATATGACATTTCTTATAATGCTGAGCAATCTGACCTAAAGAGAATTAAAAGACCTTAAAAACATCCTTATTCTTCTGGCCCCAAGATAGGGAGAGACATGGGAATTTCTTATCTTCATTTAGAGAGAACACCTTCCTCCATACTTCAGGAGTCTATCCTTGCAAAGGAGGCCATGGAGCTTAACCACGCCACAGACTTCCCTCCAAGATAGTGTTGGTCCCCAGGGTTAATTCAAACCCCAGAGACCATCTCAGGGACCATTTGCATCCCCTAGAATCATTTTAAAGCTCTTAAAATTGTCTACACCTCCATTTCCTGCTTTCCCTATAGAAAAAGGAGTATCTAAGTCTTTAAATAAAGAGATAATTATAGTTCTGTAATTTCTCCTGCTGCGGTGGTTTCCCCCTTTTGCACATTATTAACCTTGAATAATTTTTCTTCTTAATCTTTGTCAGTTTATTTCAATGACCCTTGCAAGGACAGAGCTGTGAACTTTTCTTCCATATACTAATAAGGAAAGCAAAACAAAACAAAACAAAACAAAACATTGAAAACAAAGCAGCTAACCTCAGTGACAGAGAAGGCAGTTCCCTGACTAGGAGAAAATATTTGCAAAAGACAACTGATGAAGGAAAGTTACTAACATATACTAAGAGCTCTTAAAATTCAACAATAAAGAAACTAACAGATTAAAGACTAGTGATCTGAACAGGGGTCTCATCAAACATTCAGACACTAACTAAGCATGTAGAAAACTGCTCGACCTTACGTTGCAAATTAAAGCGAGATGTATCACATACTTACTAGAATGGCTAAACACATAGACTACTAATCTCAAATGCTGGTGAAGCTGTGAAGTGTTAGGAGTGCTTCTGCACCATTGAAGGAAACATAAAGTGATCTGGCCCCTTTGCAGGATGACATGTCAGTTTTTCTGGTATAATCCAGTCATGGCATCTCCTAGCCTTTACCCAAATCCACACAAAAAGTGGTGAGGTGACTGTAGCTTTATTTGTAATTGCCCAAACTTGGAAGCAACCAAATAGTCTGCGTTAGGAGAATGGAGAAACTGGGGCACTCTAGAGAGTGGTCTGTCATTCATGCTGACTTTAGCCAGGGAATGATGTGGAGGACATGTGGGTGAAAATTACCGAGTGATACAAGTCAGCCTGCAAAGGCTGTAACTATGATCCCGATACTATGACACTCCCCAAATGGCAACATTACACCACAGTAAAGACATCATAGTCATCAGTGGTTGGGGGCGTATGCAGACCATAGTGGATCTTTAGAGCAGAGAAACTGCTCTCGATGGTACGATAACACTGGACACACGCCATCATCGTTTGCCCAAACCCAGAAGTTCTATCACACCAAGAGTGATTCCCCTACCAGTTAACAGCTGTGGACATAGATCACTGGGCCTTGTAGCCAGAGTTCCTGATTTGGTAGGCCCAGGTGTAAATTTCTCACAAATCCCAGGTGATGCTGATGAACCTGGCCTAGAACTCATGGCCCTTAACTAAATATTTAGTATTCTAAAAATTGGCATGGCCCTGAGTATAGGAAGTACTTTCATTTTCATTCTACAGATGGGCATATAGAGGCATTGATGAAGATCACACAACTGTGGGTGATGCACCCCTCTGAGATCTGACTTGCTCCCTGAGTTTTCTAACTGGTAGCCCTCTCTCAAGATCAGATGAGGTCTGGACAAATGTCTGACCTCCTCTGCCAGGCAGGAGGTAAAGCCAGACATGTGTGGGGCCCCTGATCATATTGTCAGGGTTTGGCCTTTCTCAGTGAAGACTGGGGGACATGCCTGAGATTCCTGAGTGGCTTGGCACTGGTTTCTGTGGCTTTCTCTCATCCAGGCAGCAGCTGTTGCTGCTGGAACACACTAAACTGTGAAGCTTCCCTGGAAGCCTGTTCCAGGACGTGCCTTGATGGCTCCCTGAGAAAGCCACAGGCATGGTGGTTTGCAAAGGATCTCCTGAACACCTTGGCTCAGCACAGCAGCTGCTCTGAGGCAGCATGGGCCCTAAGGAGCCCACCAGGGGAGCCTATTAAGAGCCGCAACACTGTGAAAAGCGCAGCAGAATTGAGCCATTAAATCTGGTGGTGGTGGTGTAGTAGTTGTTGTGTGTGTGCCTGCGCGTGCACGTGTGTCTGCACTGAAAAATGGGACCTGGCTGAAGAATCCCAGCTCTACTCAGCTTCACATAGGTCTTCTGTCTGTGTAGTTCTTTTCCAGAAGGCCTTTGGGTTTGAGAGTCTGTGCTTCTGGTTGAAGTTGTTAAAAGACTTAGCTCGAAGTGACAGCAAGGCCCAGGCAGGGAGGAAATCTGAGGGATGTCTTTGCTTCCTTGGATGGCACTGGGCATACTCTGGTGAGGAGCAGATGAGGATGTTGATGGCAAGGGCAGGGTGACCAGACGGGCCTTTCTCTGGGCCTGCTTGTTGCCCCCATCAAACCATTACTATACCCAAAAGGAAAGGAATCCTTGGATCCAAGAAGATACAACCCCCTTAAAGTCAGTGATGGTTAATCTCCATTGTCAGCATGACTGGATTTGAAATCACCTAGATGTGTCTAGAACGGTTTAAATGAGGAGGGAAATCCCACTCCCAGTATGAGTAGCAACTTCCCATAGGCTAGGGAACCAGATGAGCTATGCACTAGCATTCTTGTTCTCTGCTTCCCCTCTGGGTTCAATGAGACCAGACATCTGCTTCTGATATCAAGCCTTCATTGCCACGATGAGCTGTACCTTCAATTCATGAACCAAAACCTTCCTTCCTCAAGTTATTTTTCTCATCGCAACAAGAATAGAACACAAGGGAGAGTCATGGTTCCCTATCCATACTCACTTTGTGTAAGAGACACCTAAGGCCAAGTTCTCAGCACAAGGGAGACTTATTTGAACCAGAAGAGCAGAGGGCAGGGATAAAGGATAAAGTCAGGGGATAGAGGAAGAGGGCAGAGGGGAAGAAAACAAAGAATGGAGGAATGGGGCCAGGGAGAAGGGTAAGGGGGATTTGTCCCCGGGAGGACAAAGGATTGTCTCTGGATAGAGAGAAGACATATGTGGCATATAGGAAAATGGCAGTTTAACACGGGGGAGACCCTGTGTTAGGATGAGGTTTTGAGTTTTAATTTGGCATGTTAATTGAGTCAAAGGGGACTTTTGATAGCTAGACCTTGGGAGTCAGCCTAACGAGGAAGAATTGGCCAAATAAAGAAATAGACTTTGGGGGCAAGCCTTAGGAATGTAGTCTAATGATTTTTAGCCAGGCAGAGGGAGTGAGGAAGAAGGGCAGGGTCTGCCCGAGCCACATGATCTAGTAAGCTAGAATCCCTTCTCTCTGTATTCTAAGAACTCGGGGCTTCCTGCTAAGTGGTCCTAAGCCAGCTTCTTATGCCCTTATAAGCCTCTTTCCAGCAGTCTTTCAGAGACTGACTCTGGGAAGGGGGTTGGACAGGGCTTGGGTATGCAAGTTGGGTGTCTGCCTCTGAGTGTGTGTGTGTGTGTGTGTGTGTGTGTGTGTGTGTGTGTATGAGATGAGCTGCAGGCTAGAAATCATCTTTCCCCATGGCTCCCCCACTCCAGTGCAGAACTCCAAGGAGCCCAAGAATTCTAAGTTTAAACTTTCCAGGCTTATAAAAGTGTATTTGTTGAGGTATGGGGACAGAATATATTTATTTTAACAGTCTGTTGGCTTGATTTATAATTTTGAACTCCTATGATCTAGGCTCTGGAAGTTGGGGGTAGACCTGGTACAAATGAAGAAAACAGCCTCTGAGACCTCCATGAAGCAGGCTGGACCTGGGCCACAGTTGCAGGCAACCAAGTAAATTGTCCATTGGGGGTGGGAGTTGGGGTGGCAGGACTTTCTATGCTCTGTGGACAAGACCCACTTGTCTTCTGAGATGGTTTGCTCTGGGTTGAGAGTGATGAAAGCAAGGATGATGAAGATATGAATGATGAAGGCAAGGATGATGAAGGCAAGGATGATGAAGGCAAAGATGATGAAGGCAAGGACGATGAAGGCAAGGATGATGAAGGCAAGGATGA
>NW_021620880.1:1310101-1328132 GCF_004785775.1 Grammomys surdaster
GATGAAGGCAAGGATGATGAAGGCAAGGATGATGAAGGCAAGGATGATGAAGGCAAGGACGATGAAGGCAAGGATGATGAAGGCAAGGAGGATGAAGGCAAGGAGGATGAAGGCAAGGAGGATGAAGGCAAGGACAATGAAGGCAAGGATGATGAAGGCACAGATGATGAAGGCAAGGATGATGAAGGCAAGGAGGATGAAGGCAAAGATGATGAAGGCGAGGATGATGAAGGCAAGAATGATGAAGGCAAGGATAATGATGATCTGGCCAGAGCCTCACGATGTGCCTGTTGGAAAACAGTGCTCTAGTGAGGATGGGTGAAACTTAGGCACCTTGACCTTTGATCCCTCTCTTGACCATGCTACCCTGTGAGAGGGGCAGACATGCTGTCCTTCCTCTCACAGTGCTGCTGTTGAGACCTTATTCTCACTCTGGAGCCTCGGTTCTGCTCCAATGCAGACACATCACAAAGTTGTGCAGTAACTTTCAGGAGGAAATAGGCCACTGGGAGGAAGTCTGGTCCTTGGGGTCCCTTGAAATGACCGTTATCCAGATTGATGGGAAGACAGTGTTCAGAGTAGTACTGCTGGGGATTTTTTTGGAGTGGGGAGAGGGGACATGGAAAGAGAGTTGCCTCTGTGAATCCCAAGTAGCTTTGCTACTGTCATGATGTGGGATGGGATGCAAAAAGTACCTTTATATAATATATCAGAAACCAAACATTTATTTGACTTCCTGGATTTCTATCTCCTATCTGATATCCATCCATGCATCCATGTATCTATGTACCCATACACCCCACACACCCATGCATCTGTGCACCCATGCCCCCACATGCTCATGCATCCATGTACCCCACACAGCCATGTACTAATGCACCCATGTTACCCCCACACCCATGCACCCCACACATCCATGAACCCATGCACTCATGTACCCCACACACCCATGTACCCATGCACCCCACACACCCATGCACCTTACACACCCATGCATCCATGCATCTAGGTGTGTTTGTGTCCCCCAATATGTAAAAAAATATATATTTCTGAATGCTGGTGATATACATGTTTAATCCCAGCACTTGAGAGGCAGAGGCAGGCAGATCTCTGTGAATTCCAGGCCAGTATAGTCTACAGAGCAAGTTCCAGGACACAACAACAACAACAACAACAACACCCAAAACCACCCAAACCAAACCAAACCAAATTAAACAAACCACCTCCCCACCCCTATCCCTCCAAAAAAAAAAAGGAGGAGGAGGAAGAGGAAGAGGAGGAAGAGAAGGAGAAGGAGGAGAAGGAGGAGGAGGAGGAGGAAGAGGAGGAAGAGGAGGAGGAGGAAGAGGAGGAGGAGGAGGAGGAGAAGGAGGAGAAGGAGAAGAAGAAGAAGAAGAAGAAGAAGAAGAAGAAGAAGAAGAAGAAGAAGAAGAAGAAGAAGAAGAGAAAGAAGAATTACCACCACCACCACCATCACCACCACCACCACCACCACCACCAGCAACAAGATTAGCTGAGGGAAGATTATATTCAGGCTGTGTGCCATGCTATCATGTCATTTAACTCACATAAAAACCATGATAAATATTATTGACAGTCTGTAAATGGGGAAACAGAGACTTGGCAGTAAATCAACTGGCCTGTGGTCAAGTTGGAGCCTATGTCTGTGTTTTGTAGTGTTTCCACCAAGGGAAGACAATAAATTCCTAGAGTTTTTTAAAATTGGGAGAGAGATAACCTGCTGGGACTGTTTGTTCATCTCTCCCTGGCACTGTTCCTAGGGGTTCTGGTTCCAGGTTCCTTCTCCAAAGGGAGAGCTGGGGCCCAGGCATGAGCTTCACAGCACTGCCTGCAGATTCTGCACATCTGCTACCCACAATGCCTGACCACCAGTGTGCTGTCTTGTGCCCACAGTTGTACAGCACAGGCTAGTTTTGACAAAGCGACAGAGGCTGTAAAACGGCCCTATGACATTGCCTGCTGGTTTTAAAACCAAACAATCAGCAAAGCAATGTGGTTGAGTGAAAAATTGAAACACCCTTGTTTCAGATGAGGATGTTTTGCATCTATGTTTTCTTTTCTTTCTTCCATGTGCTCATTTATTTCCCTCTTTCCTATCTTCTCTCCCTCCCTCCCTCTCTCCTTCCCTCCCTTATTCTTCCTCTTTTCACTCCCTCTCTCCCTTTCTTTGTTTTCTCCTATTTAAAAAATTATTCCTGTTGCTATGTCTTTTTCTTCTAAAAATTCTTTAAAAATATTTTATTTTTTATTTTCTGTATATATATCTGCCTGCATTTGTATCTGTGCACTATGTGTGTAGTACCTATAGAGGCCAGAAGAGGGCACTGAATCCTCTGGAACTATAGAGTTGTGGAGGTTTGTGATTTGTCAGATCGATGCTGAGAATTGAACCCTGGTTCTGTGGAAGAACAGCCAGTGCATTTAACAGCTGAGCTGTCTCCTTAGATCCTTCTTTACTTAAAAAAAACAATTAGACTTATTTTATTTATTTGCATGAACACATGTGCATGTACAGCTTGTGGGATTCTGTTCTCTTCTTCCAGTGTGTGGGCCAGGGGTCAAACTCAGGCCACCAGACTTGTTGGCAGGTGCCTTTACTCACAGAGCTGTCCTGCTGGCTCTTTCTCTAAAAAACATCTTCTCCTGAAAGACCCTGCCCAAGCATTCCGTTCTGCCCTCCAGCTTTCCCTCTTTCCATGTTCTTATATATTACCCCATCTCTCTAGTTTTGGGCACACAACTCCACAAATGTATAGTTTTATGAATTCCAATGTGTAGTTCTTTTCATATCCCAAGGAACTCCTTTCAGTTAAGCCAAGGAAGAGATGGGAAAATTTAAAGCAAAATATTCTCTTCTCTGCTAAACTGTCATTTAATTTAGATTAATAAAAGTATTCATAAAGGGACAGTGTCTCTGGCAGCACCTGCCTGCACCCCGCCCCCATCCCCAGGCTACAGGAACTAGAAACATCAGGTTTCGCTTTCGACTTTGAGCTTGTGGCTAGCTTGGCACAGTGGCTCCATTGTGGCTCACAAGTACACTGCTGTTCATCTAGCAGATCCCCACAGAGCTCACCAGAGAGGAGCTTCAGGTTTCAAGGTGTACGGAAATCCCAACAGCTCTCAGCAGAGTCATGAGCACATTTTAACCATGTCTAACGTACCCGGTGGACTTTAAACCATGTGGCTGTCCTTGATCTTTCCTCTAGATTCCAGTGTTGTATTCCCAATCCCTACTGAGGTGCTGTTAGGTTCCCTGGAGCAGTTTTTCCCTCTTTGCTCCAAGGCCTAGATGACATTTTACTATAACAAGTCCCTAACTTCTAGCTCCCAGGTCAAGGTCCAGGCTGTCCTCCTGCACACTTTCCAGCCACTTCTTCAACAGCTGCCACCCAGGTTGCTCTTTGTGGTTTGTGGTCCATGGTGTCTCGCCGCTTGTTCTGGCTGCCTTCTCTCCTAAATGAAGCCAGTTTCCCTGTTTCTTTTTACTTTCACTTGCCTTATTACCCATGGACTCCCCATGGTGCATCTTAGGCTTGGCTCTGCTGTCATTCCCTGTTCGGCTCCACATGCCTGAGCTGATGCTGGAGTGTCCTGGGGATCTGTGACTGCTTCTTTGTTGAAAGACAAGGTTAGATCTATGGTCAAAGGAAGCCATCTACTTTTTTCCTGAGTTGAATCCACAAACAGACCAGAGCAGGGTAAACAAGCTTTTAGCTTTGATCTCTGAAGAAAGGTGATAGATTCAAGCAAGTGGAATCCAGGAGGGCAAGAAAGGCTGGCCTGGGCGTTTACAGGAATTTTCCCAACCGTCCCCACCACAGAAGTCACTACAATCTGAGGATGGAGACAGGCTCATTTTTCTCTCTTGGGATGGAGTAAAATGCTCACTTCTGTCATGCAAATGTGCAATGTGGAGTACTTAGCTCACTTCTGTCATGGAAATGTGCAATGTGGAGTACTTAAACGAGAAAGAGTGTCTTAGTTATTTTCCTATTCCTTTGCTAAATAGAATGACCAAAGCAATTTATAAATGAAAGTATTTAATTTGAGGCTCATGGTTTCAGAGGGTTAGAGTCTATGGCTTTCATGGCAGGGAACATAGTAGCAAGTGGGCAGACACAGTGCTGGAGTATTAGCTGAGATATCACATCTTGATCCACAAGAACGAGGCAGAGAGAGATCACATGGGATGGTGTGTACCTTCGAAACCTCAAAACCCTCCCACAGTGACACACTTTTTCCAATTGTGTCACACCCTCTAATCCTTCCCAGAGAGTTCCATCAGCTGGGGACCAAGCATTCAAATATATGAGCCTGTGGGAGCCATTTTCATTCTAACCATCTCGATAGGGGCTGCCACAACTCTAAGAAATTGTGGCTCTTTGATGCTCTTCCCTAGCAGTTTGCAGTCTAGGCAAATAGAGACATTTAAGTCCCACTAGACAAGTCCCACGTTCTTTCCTTCCTCCCTCCCTCCTGAATTTCCCCTATTTGTCTAAGTTCTGTCCATACCATTTTCCCAAGGCCTCCTCCAGAGCATTTTTCAGGCCTGAGAGTGCAGACTGTCCATGTTGGGATAAGAGAACTGGAAGAAGGAGTAGAGAATGATGGACAGGGAATTTTAGTGTTTCTGATATCTACAGTATCGCCTAATGAGGGAGATCACTAAACCCTGATGGGAATGTATATTGCTTAATCCTGTGGGTTCTTTCCATGTGAGAAGGGTTACAAGTAAGTAGGTAGGGTCTCTAAACAGTGGCAACCACATCCTGTTCCCCAGGCCCAAAGGTGGTACTGAGCACATATACTATAGAGGGTGTAGACTTGATTTCTTCTGCACCTACCGGGCTTTACTGATTTCTTGTTCCTGAAGATGTTCTGCAAGTAGGTGTCAAGAACAGAACTACAAGCACCAGTGGGACCAAAGACCTGGTGCTTTCTTTTCAGTTTTATTACCTTTTTGATTACAGCCGAGAATGTGTTGTGATTTCCAAACCCCACTCCACAACGATGTGTTAGGTCTATTCTGGTTTCTGCATTGATTCACAATGAATAAAAATTAAGTTGGTACTAAATTTTATGGACTCTCTCTCTTTTTAATTCCACCTATTTGAGCTTTAAGTAGATGGTGCCTGTGGGAACTGAAGGCAATTTTAATTAGCATCTTACTACAGCAAACCGAGATCAGATCATTGCTCTGCAACCTCCATTGCTGCCTTCTCTCACCCTATCCACCTACCTCCAAGTAATCATCTGTGACCAGCCCTCAGGGCCTGCTCAAGACTTATTTACATCACAAACTTTTCCCTGGCACTACAACTCCAGCCTTAGTAGTCTGAGCTCTGCCATGGTTTTGGATGTATAGCACCCTTACCTTGGGGTTTGTATTGATTGCCTTGTGAGAGTAATTAACTTTCAGGCCTGTGCCTCTGCAGCCTGTTAGGTTCTCCAAGTAAGTACTTGAGGGTCAGGACAACATCTCAGGGTTCTTGTTTGTTTTGTTTTGTCTTGTCTTTCCATATTAACCTGGTGATGCTCATGGGTTCCCAAGTGTGAACAAAGATGAAAGGTAGGGAAAGCATTGATCAGACTGAGTAAGAAAGCATGCGGCTTCCTAGGACTGTGCTTCTAAACTTTCAGTGGTCCTCGGGCTCACACACACGACTGCCTGAGAGTCCCAGGGACTCTGATATAGAACATGATTTGAGAACAACTTGCAAAGGTCATGATTTGCAAAATCAACTATACAGATAGCAAATCTCACAGGACTTTTTAAAAGATAGGGTTCAGGGCATTAAACCCTGAGTAGCTGAAGATCATTAGGGTTCAAACCTGGACAAATGGCTGAGGTGCCTATTTAGCATATCACAGCTGACCCTGACTGCCAGGTTCTCCTTGAAATCCCTCAGTCCCAACTCGTTACAGGGGTCTTCCTGGCTGGCATACAGCACTCCCTACCCTGAACTCTCTAGCCCAGATAACCCAACCACTTTGGCTACCTTCCCTCTTTGTACTTTGAGTCTCCTGGCTGCTTCACTTGGTCCACCTCTCTCCATGCCCCTCCCTGCTCCCAACATGGCCCAGCTCAGTCTGGTCATGTTCACCCTTGGACTCTTCCAGATGTCCCTGCCTCTGGTTATGCTCTCCCACATAGCTACAAGAAATCTTCCCCATCATACCTAGGAGCGGCCATGTTTCCTTTCCTTTTTCTTTTTTCTTTTATTTTTTCCAAAGATGACCTTGAACTTCTGAACCTCCGGCCTTCATCTTTTGAGTGCTGGCATCAGAAGCATGAGCCAGCACTCTAACTTAAGTGATGTTGGGATCACACCCAGAGCTTCATACACACAAGGCAAGAGCTTCACCAAGTGAGCTACATCCCCAGAAGCTACATGAATTGTTAATAAATATTTGAGAAAAAAAGAATTTCTTCTTCTTTAATTTTTTTTGTTTTTAGTTGTATGTTTATTTAGTATCAGTGTCTGTGTCTGTGTATACATGGTGTGTGTGCGTGTGTGCATGCATGCATGCCACAGAGTGAGTGTGGAGGTCTGAGGACAACTTTGAGGAATCATTTTTCTCTTTCACCTTTACGTCTATTCTGAGGATTGAACTGAGGATGCCGCCGGCTTCCTAGGCAAGTGCCTTTACCTGGTGACTCATCTCTCTGGCCCCAGAAATGGGAATTTCTTAACAAAATTTAAGAAAATAGAAATAGAATCATCGCTGAGAGCACACACACACACACACACACACTAAAATGGTAACTAGCAAAAATACTTGTAAATGTCAAACTGAAATTGCCTATTTAATTTGAGATGGTAGGCTTAATTCATTTATAATTAATCCCTGGTTTATTCTCAGCCCTGACCTGTTTGCACCTGACCGTCCTTCCTGTCTGCCTGCTCTCTGCTGTTTCTATAGTTTTGCTCATTAACTGTTGGATTTTACAGCCCCAAGGACACTTTCCCAGGTCAGGCTTCCTCCCTAGGGTTACTCTGAGCAGTCCGCCTCCCCAGCCACCTGAGCCTCTGCCGTACACTGTAGGAACATTCTTTCATTCTGATGTTTTAATTGGGACTTAAGAGGCAGAGTAAATATTTTAAATGGTCTCATAATTCTTTGCATTTATTTAAAAACACAAAGTATGAGGCAAATAAATAAACGTATGGTTTATTTTGGTTTTTTTGGCTGACTCAAAATAGCCTCTAGACTTCAGTTGTATAGTTAGAAAGCCATTGGCTAAGGAAAAAAATCAAAATCCAAAACCAGAACACTAGGATGAACATAACTAATCCAATGTGAGTTTATAAATGCATTTTCATTGTGTTTAGATCAGTTCCTAAATCTTAAGAAATGGATGCCACCTACACCTTCCTATATTAAAATGTAGAGAGAGTCCTGGTATAATTAACTGCAGTGTGTCCAAGGCAATGTCATCAAACAGAAGGGCACTCACTTAAGTGGAGTTAAAACTGAGCCCCAGGTGAAACCTTTTTTTAGTGAGTTTACCTGCTTTTTCCTTTTCTTTTCTTTTTTTTTTTTTTCCTTATAGGATCATGATCTTCCTGCTCTCTCCTTTGGAGCATCGGGATTACAAGTGTGTGCCACCACACCTGGCTTTTCTCATCTAGTCTGTAGGTCTATTCTTAGAACAGAGAAAAGAGGTGCCTAAATGTAACATGTTCCAGGAAACAAACAAACAAAAACTTGTCATAGACATAACTTTCAAATTTTACAATTGGGTTCGTAAGCCGTGCTGGTGGGTTTTAGTATGTTTATATTTTTTTGTCTTATATTTCTTGTCCCTTATTAGATTTTGGGGGTGGGCTGGAAGAAGGCTTTTGTGATTATCCTGGTTAACTGTTGCTTTAGCTTTTAAAAATTAATTATTAACTTATCCCTTGAAAATTTTATAAATGTATACACTGTATCTTGATTATATCTTACTCCCAACTCCCCCTCACTCCATAACATGTCTCCCTTCCAACTTCCTACTTTCTTCTTTTTTTAAAAAAAATAACCGCTGAGTCCAGTTAGTGCTGTGCATATGTGCATGGATGTGCAGTTATTCAGTGGGTCATGGGGAACCTTCCTGTAGCCATCCCCTAAAGAAAAGTGGTCCCCCTACTCCCCAGCAGCCATCAACTGTTAACAGCTCTGCTGTAAGGTTTGTTCTGAAACAAGTTTCAGTTTCCCAGAGACTGTCACTCTTTGGGTTCCACATGCACAGGAGAGCCTCTGGCCTGGGGAGCTCCTTGCAGTCTTTGGGGAGGAATGCTGAGGAGAAGCTTTTTACTTCTCCTCAGAAATATAAACCCCTTGAGAGCTGGACCTGTCTTCAAATCCTTAAAGCAGGGGTACCATAAGAAGAGCTTCACCCCAGCATGCGAAGTCAGCTCAAAGTTTCTCCTCAGACAAAGAATAAATACCTCACAGAAGCCAAGGACCTGGGATATCTAATTAGAAGAAAAACAGCAAAGGGTATATGTCGGTCAGACAATAAAATAATAAGAAGCATTTTAATGGTTGCAAATGATGATTACTTACTATGCTTGATGATTATTCAAGAACAATAACCAGGTATTAATCTAGATATTTTATACATATTATTTTGATTTTTTCAAGATAACCTTATGAAGTATACACTAATATAATCATAATCATATAGATAAGGAAATTGAAGCAGAAATCGGTTAAATAACTCATCCTGTCTCTGAGTTACTACAACACAGCACTTGACTCTGGTAGTTCACAGTGAAAACATTCTGTTTGCTTCACAATGGAGTCCAAACAGCACAATGTGAGGGCCTTAGCTGCCTTGTAACAGCAGAGAAATAGGAGGGAAAGTGGACACATGCAAAGACAGAGGTCACATGATAAGACAGGAAGCAATATATACAGGAGAGGCCATGCTTGCTCTTCATAGTAATCTGCATGGGCAGGAGTTAGCCACTTCCAACCTATTCCTCAAAAGCAGCATTAGTCTCACCACTATGGAAGTTTTGATCCAACCACTTCCTATTAGACCCAACCTTAGAAGGGTCTTAGAACTTTCTAGTTCTTTTACGTTGAATATGAAGTTACCAGCACATGAAACTCTTGGGTGTACGTTTAAATCACACTAAGCCATAACTCTGTTCAACATCATCTAGCAAGTGAATAGCAAAACTGAGATTCCAACAATGGAATTCCAGATTGCAGATTTTGTGAAAGACATTTAAGTTACGATCTGTGAGGGTACAGTAAAGAATACACCAAAATGGAGGCCCCATAATTAGGGGTGTCTTAGTTAGGGTTTTACTGCTGTGAACAGACTCCATGACCAAGGCAACTCTTATAAAGGACAACATTTAATTGGGGCTGGCGCTTACAGGTTCAAAGGTTCAATACACTATCACCAAGATGAGAAACATGGTAGCAGGAGGAGCCAAGAGTTCTGTGTCTTGATTGGAAGGCAGCCAGGAGCCTTTGTACTGGGTGGAGCCTAAGCATAGGACCTCAAAGCCCACCCCATGGTGAAGCATTCCTCCAGCAAGGCCGCATTTATTCCAACAAGGCCACACCTCCTAATAGTGCCACTTCCCATGGTCCAGGCATACTCACACCACCACAAGGGGGAAGGTTTTTATTGTGGATAGGAGAGAGATAACATCTAGGGACATCTGGAAGAGTCCAAAGCAGAGGGAAAAAGAAGCAAACTGGTTATGGCCACTGCTATCTTCAGTCTTCAGGAGAAGGGATAACAGAGGAGGCAGGGGAAAAATATGCCAATATATAAAGAACAGATATGTCAGAAGAGGGAAGCCTGTGTACTGAGAAGAACCAGGATGTTAGTGTGGGCTTTGATATACATACATACATACATACATACATACACACACATATATGTATATATGTATATATACACATATATACATATATACACACACATGCACACACATACACACATACGTACATGCATATACATACATGCACATGTATATATGTATATCAGAGTCCACACTAACATCCTGCCCTTGTACATGTATATACACACATATATGTATATATATATATATATGTATATACATATATACATACATATATGTACACACACACACACATATATCAAGTACATGTGAGTAGGGGCTGAAGGAGCCTGGAGGCCAGCATGGGCTTTGATATGCAACCACAGGTATATGCCAATGGAGAGTCATATGTCCCTTCTGCCAGACACAAAGGAATGAAAGATAGGAACCCGTTTTACATGTTCCTGGGGGGAATGCTGCTTTGTATCTAACCACCAGAAATCTTTCTATAGTCCAGCTTGAGCTGAGCAAGACTCATTTCTGGACACATGCACTACCTGAGACCTAACAGTTAAATGTATGTTGTGTATGTGTGTGTGTGTATTTGCACACATGCCGCAGTGACTGTGTGGAGGTTAGGGGACAGATTACAGAGGATAATTTCTGCCATGTGGGACCCAGGATTCAAACTCAGGTTGCGAGGCTTGGCAACAAGCTCCTTTACCTATGTAGTCATCTTGCCAGCCCCAACTGCAGATATGTTGACCAGGGTACTCTATTTCTTGTATTGCACAGCAGAGAAGACTAACATTCAGAGGTGTGAAAGGCATAGAATTAGCTACCTAAGGCAGCCTACTTTCCAGTTGCAGAGCTGGTCTACCAAATGCTGTTGCTTTACTCTCTGCCTTGGCTAGGATGGGCTCTGAAGCCACAGGCCTGAGGTCACAGAAGATGATAGCCTGGAATTGGTCTAGAAGGACCAAAGAGAACAGCCTTTTCTTTTATGTTCTTCATTATAAATTTGAATAAAAAGTTATTCTTTACAGACATGGAACTTAAGTGACCAATTGAGACCAGAGGTCAAAATCGCCAAAGGATGATGTCAACTTTTCTACTAAGAAGGACTTAAAGATGATAATTGGCTGGAGATGAGGAGATCAGTTTAGAAGGACGTGTCTTGAAGCTATTCTGTACAGAGAACAGTGTTTTTTAATTTTAAATATTATGTTCGGAGTAGATTGGAGCCAAGGGCCGCCCGGAAGACCTTTTCTCAGATACTGCCTGGTTCTGTCACTGGTGTGGGCTGACCGTAGCTCCAAGTGATGTATTTGGTCTTCAGTTTGGTCACATGCATGCACTGCTGCCTGGTGACACACTGACATCCTGAGAATACAGCCTGGTTGGGCACCCACAACTGGCTTGTGGAAGGAAGGGGCCTGGGTAGTGAGTGTGAAGCTCTCCCACTGAGAGCCTAACAGGATGAGTGAAGAAAGGGGCCTGGGCAGTGAGTGTGAAGCTCTCCCACTGAGAGCCTAACAGGACAAGCAGAGCTTGGGCATCTGAACTCTTGGATGAGACTGTGCTTAGTGATCAAGAGTGGATAAAATTCCATTAGAGGTAAACGTTGTCAGACAGCGGGCTGGAAAGATATATTTTAAGCTGAGAAATTACTTAATAAATTCAGCCCAACACTCTGTGACATTTCCCACAAGACTTTAATGCTGTTTACAAATTCCAGAGAACACCCTGAGTCGTTTCTGGCATGGGCTTATGATTTATTTCAAAGGAAAATGGGACAGAGTGTGTGGGTTTGTGTTTAATGTGAAAAGGGATTTGGAGATGAGAAGTCAACCGGCATGAAAGATTGCAGGGCAAATGTAAAGCTGTCGAGCTCGTGGGTGGCCCTGCGGCACGCACGAGGGCCGTGAGCAAAGAAGGGCCTCTCACCATCCCAGGGCTAATCAAACAGTACCATTCACACAGGCCAGTGCTGTGCTCAAGAGCCTGCCGTTGGAGGCGACTCGAGATCCAGGCCTTCAAAGGACTTTAGTTTTAGACTTTCCTGTTGAGACCAGGTAGAGTTACCACCTCCCTAAGGAGGGTGGTCACTTACATTCCATTCTCCACAAGAGTCAGCATTCAGAGTGTATGGACCTCAGTTAGACTGAAGGAAGGAATTTCTAAGGAAAATGAGGGCTTGGTGGTAGTGGGGGTGGTGAGAAGGCTCAGTATGTATAAAGTGCTTGCAGAGTAAACCTGACAACCTAAGTTTGATCCCACATCAGTGTGGACATAGAAAAACTTCACAAAGTTGCCCTCTGGCTTCCCTGTGTGCATGCTCTTCCTACATGACATACACAGACACACAGACACACACACATGCACACATACATGCACACAGAAAAGCATATAATAATTAATAATAATAAATGAGAGCTTCAACTAAGAACACAAGGAAGAGTTGGCGACGTATTCTCTGTATTTGATTCTCTGTGTTTGTGGAAAAAAGAGGGAGAGGTTAGGTGGCATATTGATTTAATCACCCTGTGAGACAGAGATGGACTTGCCGTCTGGAAGGGGTATACCCATAGTATAGACAGGTTAACGGGCCTCAACTGTTAGGTTATGATGGATGCAGCCATGTGGGGCTGACAGGGAGAGGAAGTGAGGAATTCTCTTTATCTCTTGCTTCTCCCCCTCTCCTGGAAACTTCTGGTTTCATTCATCTTGTTTGCCTTGGAGTATGTGGTCTGAATGGGAAACGAGGACAGTGACGTTCCCCATCTTTCTTGGGGAGAAAAATGACATTCCATTTGGTTTTGGAAAATACACAATATTCCCCTTATAAAATATTCAATCACTGTCATTAATCCTCCTGCCTGGGCTGGCCCTGCCCCACTTAGGCATGAGTGACAGGGCTTTGGCAATGGCTATAGGCCCAGGAACTTGGCTTTCTTTATTGATGATGTAATTAGAGGTTCCAGGGTCCCGTGTCAGCTGACCAGAACTCTCTAGGGTAAGGGTCAGGGTATAAGGTATCCCTGGCACAATGTGCAGGCTTAAATGGAAGGAAACCAAACAACCTAGGACCTCTACAACTGAGCTAAGACTTTATAGGAAAATTCTGGGTCTTGATAAATTAATTCCCATCAGTATAACAGAGAATGTCACTCAAAGAGCTCTATCCTTTGCGCAAAAAAAATGTCTATCTTCAAAAGAGGCCAGCCCCCATTCCTGTGCCACTGACTGGACCTTGGGAGTCCCTTCCCTGTATGGTCACCGTGACATAAACTGATTGTTTCCTTCCTCATCTCTTCTTCTTTGCCTCCTTTCCAATTATTCTTATTGTTTTAAAAATTATTTCCCTTCAGCTTTAAGATAAAAGTTGCATATCTTTATAGAATATAACATGACATTTTGGTATTTGTATCCATTGTAATGTGATTAAATAAATCTGCCTAACATAGCTATGATCTAACATAAAATGTCATACTATGTAAAAGAGACAAATACACATACTATATATGATCTTATTTATTTATTCTTAAATAATAGAATCCCAAAAATGTCTGAGTAGATATCTTATGGTTATCAACATCAAGTCCTTCTTTGACTATGGAGAAAACTCAGGCCTTGTAAGGAGGAGAGACTCTCAGATATTCTCAAGACTCCAGAACAACTTCTTGTTTTCTTACCTCTATTCTCCCTGGGGTGGGTGTGTGTGGGGGTGGGGATGCCCATTTATTTGGAACCTGTGCATGTGGGCAGAAAAGGGCTCTGGGCCACATGGTCTAGCTTCATGACAGTCCTGAGCTGCTATGTTCCCAGATGAGCTGAGTCTCTAAGGCAGGACTAGCTGCCGGTGGCCCTTGGCATAAGCTCCCAGGATAATGCTTTCCTGGCATGATTCTACTTAAAGCTAACTGGCTTTCTCTTGCCCATGTACTCCATACTCCTGACCATCAGCTTCTTGTGTTTACTGAGCCCTCTGAGCTTCCTATCCTGGGTGTTACCAGGCAACTCCTCTCAGATCCAGGCTAGCAGCACCTGGGTCTGGCTGGACCTCTGCTCTTGTCCTTCCAATCCCTAGGACACTTAGTCTTATGTGCCATCCATTAGCTCTACCTGGGACTTCTCTAACCTCCAGAGCTCTTGACCGACTCTAAGGTGGCATTCGGTGAATGTGCCTTAGGACCTTTGAGGAGGACCCTTTGCCTGACACTGTAAGGAGGTAGGGCAGGGAGTCGGTTCCTGGAGGACTCCCTCTTCCTGGATAAGCATGACACTGACACTTTGGTCCACCAGACCCCTGTGAGTCTGACACTGAGGGAAGCTGTTGAGCTTCTGTAAGGTTAATCCACCCCCTCTGTACCCTGCCTCACCCAAGTGAAGGGGTCTGGGTAGCTGCCTTCACGCACAGCTGTGGATACCAGGTAGGGCAGAAACATATGATGGTCTTTACAACAAATTTCACCTGGGTTCATAGAACTGGGGAGATCATAGGAGCCATCAACTCCTTTCTGTCTAGAATGAGGACACTGGAAGCCAGGGAGTTGAAAACCCAACTCCCACAGTTTATTAGTGACAGAGCTGGCCTTACTTTCCTGGGCTAAAACCAAGCAAGCAGGCATCACCAGCATGACTGCCTAGCAGCTCCATAAGGTTAGCAAAGCAGAAAGCACACCCATCCTCCCAGCTGTGGCAGAATCCTGAGTAGTATGCTGAAACCTGACATCTTGGTCCTTTTGGAATTTTCATAGCTGATGTTGGGTATTGAGGGACCTGGCAGCTGCTGACCTGGGTAACACCAGCACCTTTAAGGTCTCTCTGGAAGCAGCTGTGTTCAGTATTTCAGGGCCTTGGCAACTCAAGGATGGGTAGTTCATAGTGGCTTGAATAACTAGATCCCTTCAGCTTTAAGAAGGAATGACATCCGTGTGCTATTTGGAATATCTGTGGAACTGCTGGGAGATGAGGGAGGCGAGGAGGTGCTTGGGTGTGGTGAGACTTATCCTCTAAGTGGCCATGGTACTTGGTTTTGTTGTCTCCCGTCCCTTTCAGCATTGTAATGCTACAGTGCTAAAAGGAAGCATTCTGCTGTCTGATTATAACCTGTCTAATGAAAGTGTTGAGCTACTGGCTTCAAGAAAAAGAAATAGCAGGAGCTATTTAACTTTGACATTGTACAGTCCCCATCTGGGCTTGGGCCTGGGAAAGTAGCTAGGATCCATTGTCAACTCAATGGGCTTTATCAACTGGGGCAGCCCACTGGGCACCAGCTTCCCGAGGAGAAGCACAAGAAGGCTTAAACATTTCAACAAGAACAAGGCCGAAGCTGAAGAAGCCATGGGATCCAGGACTGAGCAATTCTCTTTTATCACAGAAAGACAAGTGTCAGAGCCCTCTCTGTCCCAGTGTTGTGGACTGACTTATTTCACCATAACACATGCTCCCAGGGTATTCATTAGTGATGAAGGGGCCAGTGCGCATGACCCTGCTTGCATGGTTTAGGGGTTGATGGGGTGAGGACAGCACCCCACCTTCCACAATCAACTCTTTCCTCCTGGAAGCAGTGTTTATCCCAATACTGGCTTGGGGCTTCCTGTGGTGCCTGTGCATAAATGATTCAGGTTCTGCTCTTTGAAAGCATTAAAGCCCCATCTCTTTTTTCTTCATCCAGGAGCACAAACGGCAGTCTGAAGCTGGAATTTAATACCCAGTAAAGCTTTCAGCTTCAAGAATAAAAGGGCAGTTCTGTAAACAGCACACAAATCCCATAGAGCTTGGCCAGGCTGAGGGAAGTGGAGAGGGAAAGGGCTGCTGTGTTCTCATCCAGGGACCCAGGTTGCATCATGCCCTTTTCAGGGCTTGCTGTGAGCCCACTAGGTTTCGGTGATATAGTGCTGGAAATAGTCAGCCTTCAGGCACTGTTATAAAATAAATGAGATAAAAACTTTATAAAGAGAAAAGACTTATTTTGGCCCTTAGATTTAGATGTTCCTATCCAGGGTTAAACAAAACCATCACTTTCAGCTTCTGGTGGGGTGCTTGACAGTGAGAAGCATGAGGCAGAGGAAACTGCCCACCTCATGGCGGGAAACCAAGAGAAGGAGAGAGAGAGGCCCAGGATCCTACACTCCTCTTCAAGGGTATGTCTCCAACATCCTAAGGATGCCCCTCTATGTTCTGCCTCCTAGGAGTTGTACCCCCTTTCGTAGTACCACCATGTCTGTGATATAAGAGTCCTTGGGGGAAAATATCCAAACCACAGTAGTTCTCTAAAAACCTAGACCCGGATGACCTATTACCTCTCAGGAAGGTGGCTCATGGTCCCAAGTCAACACCTTTTTAAAAATTATTTATTTTTATTTTAGTGCATTGGTGTTTTGGCTGTATGTATGTTGGTGTGACTGTGTCAGGTCCCCTGAAATGGAGTTAAAGACAGTTTCGAGCTGTTATGTGGGTGCTGGGAATTAAACCTGGGTACTCTGAAAGAGCAGTCAAGTGTTCTTAACCGCTGAGCCATGTCTCCAATCCCCCTGAGGTCAAAACTTTTCATTCAATTCTCCTGCGCAGTTTGAGAAGAATCAGTGCAAGTGTTTTGGGCTCATGTTAACATTCTTCTACTTACCAGGAGGCTGGAATCTCATTTCCAGTCCTGTTAGCTAGGGGTACTGTCACTTGTCAGTGTCCCTGTAAACCTCCATCATTCTTTGGGATCTATCCTGGACTCTGCCACTCACTGAAACGTTCTTCGGGTACTTCTGTCCCGTTTTCTACATCCCAGTTTTAGTACACGTCTGCCACCAATAGCGGTAGTACAGTGACGCTAATGTTGGCAGGCGGTATTCATGGTGTGCACACTGCCAGGTTCTCGTTAAGCTCCTCTTTCTATCAATTCAGTCTATCCCTAAATTTCCTCTTCAAGCAGGTAAAAGCATTGCCCTCATTTTGATGGTACTGAACTTCTTTTTGGTCCCTCTCCCAATATATTTGGGTTTCTGTGTATGTTAGTGCTCACACTCACTGTACCCTTGGAAGGCAGGGGTACTCTATGAGTGTTCAGAGGCTCTACTAGCTCTGACCTGGCAAATGCAGTTCAGCTAGAAGTGACTGATTCTTCACACACAATTATGTATGTCTCAAGGCTTTTATAATCTTGTAGTTGAATGTATATTCTTACTCTGTCCCTTTGCCCAGAATATGGCTTTGGACTTGACCTCTCTACATTTCAGTTGCACTATCTGAAAAATCGTAACTAGAAATGTCCACCTCTAAAGTGTGGTTAGCATCAAATGAGATAAATGCATGTGAAGAGCTTTGAACAAGATCCCTGGCATATACTAAGCATTCAGTAAATAATGGTCAGTATTATCACAGTTTAATGGAATGCAATGCTACAAATGTTTAATGAGCACCTATGGCGTGATTCAGGCAGAGTACTTGCTTCCCAGTTTAGATTCTTCTTCTCTGTTTGCCAAAGTGCCTTGAAAAACATTAAGCACATAGTGGTTGATCAATCAATGCTTTGTGATGGATGTCGTTATGAATGTTTCCACCAGAAAATATTAATTCACCTTTCCTCTCTTGGAAAAACCAGTGGTTGTGTGGTGACCTGGAGGTTAAGTTACTCCCCACTTGGGGCCTCCAAGGCTTGGCTTAGATACCATCTTAGGTCCTTTGCACATATCAGCTCTTAGGGAGAGTGAGTATGAAAGAAGCTGAGACCTTGAAATACTCCCCCAACTCTTTGCACTTGGAGCTCAACTGTCTAACTGTTTTCAGCTGAGGACCAGACTAAATGGATATAAATGCCCCCTCTGTTGTGCATTTCAGTTCATCTCTCTATGCTAACTGTGGTTGTGGCTTAAGTGGTCATGCTCAGCAGTTCCCACTTCCCTTGCAGAATTCAGGTCAGTGGGGGAAATCCCGTAAGTATGGACACATGCATATGGTGAACACCTGCATGAAGCATGTATTAATACTTTGGGAAAAGTCCCACTTCTTAGTTGGCCAATGGTACCTGTGACTATTATTGGGAGGGAAGAGACTAGCAATTTGTCAACATTCAGATGTTATTGTCTAAATTAGCTGAAGTTTTGGCTAGAGACTTTTCTCTGTCTGTCTGTCTGTCTGTCTGTCTCTCTCTCTCTCTCTCTCTTTCTCTCCCTTTCTTTCTTTCTTTCTTTCTTTCTTTCTTTCTTTCTTTCTTTCTT
>NW_021620880.1:1328142-1385024 GCF_004785775.1 Grammomys surdaster
CTTTCTTTCTTTCTTTCTTTCTTTCTTTCTTTCTTTCTTTCTTTCTTTCTTTCTTTCTTTCTTTCATCTAAACTAGTTATTGGGCTATTCCCATGTCAAGGAATCAGCAGTTCAAGTTACCTATCCTGTTTGGTCTTCTTGATTTTTCTTTTTAGTCTGTAACCAAGATCTTTAGGGGTTCTTCCCCTATCATATCTGATCCATATTACTTTGGAAGGGGTCCAAAGCCTTTTCTCTTTTCCTGTTAACACAACTATAGAGCCTCTCTCCCAAAATAGCATGACCTTGGTCCAGTAACTGGAAATCATAAAAATATAGTTTTACTTCTCTCCCAGAGGAATTTTAATATAAATACCACCAAACTTATAACCATTTTCATTTTGATAATTAAAACAACTCAAAGCAATTAAAACAGTCTAAACAAATATTACCTATTGAGATAGTGCTCTTCCTAGGCAGTGGTGGCGCATGCCTTTAATCCCAGCACTTGAGAGGCAGAGGCAGGCAGATTTCTGAGTTCGAGGCCAGCCTGGTCTACAGAGTGACTGCCAGGACAGCCAGAGCTACACAGAGAAACCCTGTCTCGAAAAACAAAAAAACAAAAAAACAAAACAAAACAAAACAAAACAAAAAAACCAAACAAATGAGATAGTGCTCCTCCACTATCTCCTGTTTTTTTGATTTTTGTTTTTTTTTTACACAATTAACTTTTAATAGTGAGATCAAGGTCTAAATTTCTGCTGTCTGAGATAGGTTAGACCCACTCCTCCCTGCTTTTTGACCTATAATTTAAGATCAAAAGTCTAGATTTCCTTATTCCATGTATACTTAAGAACATTTAAACAATTACCATTATATACCCTTCTATCCTTAAAAACAATCAAATCAAATTTCATTCTTCTCAATCCATTGATTATCTGTTTGTAGGAAACAAGCAGCATCTACCATCGGACTCTCTCTACCATCTGACTCTGTCTCTGAGCAGCCAGCCTGTCTCTTTGCACAGCAGGGGCTCCCAGCATCTTTGAATTCAAGTTCTTTGTATTGTTCTGAACTGGGGGAAGAAATCCCCATATGGCTCTGGCAAAATCTGTAGTCTGCTAAGAAGCCAATTCTCCCCCAAATCTTAATCTAACATCACGGCATGTGTATATTCCACCCGAGAATCTCTAAGTAATTTTTAATAGTGAGTTCTTGCTTATCATATTGGTGCCATCTGTAGCAGTGAATTAGTTAAACTGCTTTGGCTTCAGGTGGGTCACTCTTCCAGCCACCCACCAAAGCCCTCTGGATTCTAAAATGAAACACACACACATACACACAAGCTAATTTTGATATGTATTGACTAGCTCAATGTTTCGGTACTTCTAATTTTCCCCATGGCTAGCAAACACCCGCCTCCAGTATTCCTGAGTTAATATCTTTTAAAATCTATATTTCATCTCTGCTACCCCAGACTTAACTGGGGAAATGTCCTCTAGGGCCACTTTGCTGGATTCTTACATGCTGGCTGGCCTCTAAGTTTATCTTTCTCCTTCCCCATCGTGGTGATTCTCCTCTCCTTCCTCTTCTGGCCCCTTGCCTGTGAAATCTAAAAGTCTCACCTCTATCTTTCTGCTCAGTCATTGGCTATATGGCAATTCTTTATAATCAGTTGAAGCCAGCTGGGGGCAGGGACCCTCAGGTCTGGAAGCACAGCTTTCTGGGAGCCAAAATAAGGCAAAGCATTAGAACCGATCTTCAACACAGACATTCTTATTCCAACCTTAAACAAGTTGTTAGGTGTGAGTGACCTGAAAGGTGGAGGTAAAAGGAACATGCAGCCTGACTCAAGTAAGTATTTGATCAGAAAGGGACATCCTGACACCTTCTTCATCTAGACAGTAGAGGCTTGGCCCCTCCATCCCTGGCCCCCAGGTACAATGCTTACCTAGGAAGCAGGGGTTGGCATCACATGACTGAAAAAGCGGGAGCATGAAGTTGAAAGATGGGATCAGTTATGTGAGTATCTAGCTTCTCCTTCAACTTGGCAGAAACAAATTTTATTTCTTTATGGAACTGTTACAGAAAAAAAAAAACCCTCCCCTTACTTTGTGAATTTGTTGCTGGAAGTCCTTGGTTAAATAGGAAGTGGATGTGTTTACTGGAGACCTGGGTCTTTTGGCTTTAAAGCAATAGAAATGAGAACCTGCCAACTGTGTGTACGTTACAGGCAAGGCTTTAATGGGGCTTTGGCTCCCGGGAGAAGAGAGCAGCAACTGGGCGAAGAGGAGGCCAGGCTGCTCTTAACCACAGGGAAAGGCAAGCTCTTATTGATTACAGAGGTGGGTTAATGGGAGGTCAGCATCTTGCCTGAAGGTCTTCAAGTACTTAGTTCGAGGTGGGTGGAAGCCGATGGGTGTCAGGTGTAGGGAAACAAGCTGAGGGGCAGGAGTTTATTTTGCCTCCTCTTCTCTTTTGGTGGTTCCTGTCTCAGAGCCAAGAATGAGTGAAGGATATGGGGGAAGGAAGGCTTGGCGGGGGCAGGGTTCTCTTTCTTCCACTCGAACGAAGGAGCAGCCCAGGGCAGCTGGGCACCCTGTCTCCCAGGCTGAATTCGAACTTGATTTGAAGACTGTATAAGATAAAGAGAAAATTGAGAGGATGCTCTGAGAGTCGCTCACTCAACAAAACGTGGCAACAAGTTGGCACAGCTGAGTCCTGTTGTGGAAATGTGTATGAAGAAGTTCTTTCATCATGACTGTGTTCTCACAGGAAGGGGCTGGACTACACCTTTTCCCAGCAATCGATCCTACAGCAAGGATCCTGAGCTTCGGAAAGCTGGAATGTGGCTGGCCACATTTGACCAGCTGTGGACTGGCAAAGGAGTCTGGGCTAGAACATGTGGACAGCAGACCTAGGGCTATGTGAGCCAGCTCAGTACGCACCTCCTCTGGGAACCTTCCAGAGGTTCCCCGCCTCCTACCATCTTATTATACACCCCTACCATCTGCCAGTCTTAACTTAAACTGATGAGTTACTTGTTCACATGTCCTTTCCCTATGTAGAGTGACTGAAAGCCTTGAGGGACTGTCCCCTGTGTTCTGTCCCCCTGTGTTCTGTCCCTCTGTGTTCGGTTCCTCTGCCTGGCAGATAACAAGAGGACAATAAAAACATGTTAGTCAGGCTGAATGCCCTCAGAGCCAAGCAGGCTCAATGGAAGCGCTATCTCCTTTCTCTTCTAAGTGGCGTGACAGTTGGCTTTGGAGTCCGAGAATGAAGATTGCCTACTTTGTACATTTTCCAGTCCTTGGTCCACCTTTGCTCTTTTCCCTTCTGTCATGGGCCCCTGCCTCAGGGAACAGAAGCTTTATGATGGCCCCTTTGGGTGCCGGGCTTAACTCAGCTCAGCATACCTCCGCCCAGAGTAGCTGATTCAGAAGCCAGAGGGCGCTGCCCCTCCTCTAAAAAGCACCGCTAAGGGTTGGCTGTGGGAGGTGTGGCAGTCTCACTGCACAGCCCCCTCACCCTAGCCCCTGCTCAGACAGGGCAAGAACTGATTCGATACAAAATTATCTCTGCATCCTGTCAAGGAAAGAGCAGGAGGGGAGCCTCTTCCTTGGGGGTGAATTATTTAATCACTTGTCTTCCCCTTGAATCAATGCAGCTAATGAACTTTTTTTTCCCTTTTGCCTCTTCCTCCTTCCTCTCTACCACCAGCGTCTTATTATTCAGATTTCTCTTGTCCTCCTCCTAGATCAGCAGGGACTTCACCCAGGGAAGCCTGGAAGACTTTACACCCCAGCCTTGTCTCATGGGGCTGCTTTCCCTCCCAGGGCACAGTCTGCTGTGAAATAACACTGGTGTTAGGCTACTGTGAATGGTAGAATGGTAGAATCTGCCAGTGTCACACAAAGGCAAGGCCCTCGAGCTGCCTCTGAGAGGAAAACTTCAGAAGTAGGAGGTTGGAGTGACAGGAGGAAGGGAGCTGTGGAGTCATTTGTCATGGCTAAATGGAAATTTATTGTTATAATCCCAGGGCTATAGCTAGGCTGGCAAGGGGAACAGAAATCCAGATATTTCTGGGGGAAAAAAAACCAAGTCTCTCTAAATCAATCTAATGGCTGCTGGTTCTGGTGGCACTGAGAGTCTTGACATCTCTGGGATGTGATAACCTGAGGTTAGAGGCATGAAGAACTGGCTTATTTCCCAGACAGCCTTGCAGGTGTCAATAACTCCACATCACCATGAGACAGCCTTCTGATACTTCAGAAGAGCTCATCCATAAACCTGTGATGAGGCTGGGAGAAAGAAACTTGTGGGGATAAGTTCAGCTGGAGATCCTGAAAGCCAGCTCTGTCAGGAGTGTCCTTAGCCTTACCGCAGTTGTGTCCTGGCTGGAGGCCAGTGTGAATCCCAAAGATGCTAGGAGAAAGACCACTGACCCAAATCATCATGGCCAAATTAATTAAAGCAGGCGATTAATTAAAGCAAGCTCTTTAATTTGTGTACACGGGATGCCTCCCTCTAAGGTGGGAGTGGGGTTCAGGAGATCAGCCTTGGATGTGAGGAAAATAAAGTTTTTATAGCTCAGGGGTAGGGGATTTCCAAATAGGGGATTTGGTGGGTAAAGGTGGGGTCACAGGAGCAAACGATAGGCAAAACAAATTAGTCATAATGACCTCAACCTCCTGAAACAACACACAAAGACAAGGTGGTCCTAATAAGGCAGTCATAGCTGGAAGTCAGAACAAGCTTTTGAAACAAAGGTAGGGTTTCAAGGTGATTATTACAACTTTCTGAAACAATGACCTGGCTGTACTTTCCTGGAACAGACAGTACAGAACCATTTGTAGTTAAGGTTACAGGTGGGGCATAGCCTAGTTCTTGAGAAAAAGGGATTTAATTATAAACAAGAACAAGCCTAGTTCATCTTTTCTATAAGATGTTTTTCAAGCCTAAAATGGAGGCAGGCTGGTTCATCACTAGAAATAAGGGAAATATTTTGACTAGAGACATTGGTTTGTGTCCTTGGTTTTAAATCTTTCTTCTTTTGCACAGAAAATTAATGAGCAGAACTGCCTGGAAGCTACATGTGATCAGATGCTTCGCCGATCTTTGGATGCGTTGTGTTGAAACCTGTCTAGTCACAAGGATGGAGAGGTGCGAGACATCTCAAAGGGCTCTGAGGTTTGACCAGCTGGACTGGTCATCTCATCACCCCATATCTCAGCCAAATCATTTCAAAGAACAATTTACTTCCTCAGTAATGAGCCTATTTAGCCCCTAGGAAAAAAATCCTTTGGCAATAATTCTGCCTCAGCCTCAGGCCCCTTCCGACTATGCATCCCTAGGTCCCTAAGTCTAAACTTGCCAGTAACCTTCTCCTGTGAACCTGTCTACTGTGTGGGAACTCTGCTTGCTTTCTCTTTATAATAAACCTTTTTGAACTCATGCATCACTGTCTTTGAAATTCACTCGTGGAGTTTGTGAGACAGAGTACCGTGAGCCACTGACTCAGAGGAAGCTGTGTGAGCTTGTATGTCTGGTACCTTTGTCCTTGAGTTAAGCCCACTGACATAAGGGTATCTCCATCATATTCACTGACCTCACAGATCTTAGTCTCATCTGGATGTATTTACTAGGTTCCCAACTCTTCCCTATGTACCACGGAGGATAGAAGAAGGTTATGAAGAATACCTGTTCCTCAGGTGGCTTTTAGTATGATTGGGGGAGAAAACTAAGACCAGGATTCAAGTTCCAGCACAAATGTTTCATGCTGTTTGCATGAATAGGTGTGTGGAAAGAAGGTCTCTAGTGACTGGGGGCAATTACTCAATCTCTCATTCTTTGAAGTTGCTTCTCAATTTATGAAACATTTTTGGATAGAAATTTACCTTTTTTGACATTTCAATTCCTATGTCAATACTTCTCTTATGCCCACATTTTGCTGATGGGGCGACAGGTTGAGAGAATTTAAGCAATATGTTGAATTAAACATTGAGGCTGACTTTGGGTTCCTTGCTCTTTTTTCATTGCAGTATGCCAAGGAGTGAAAGAAGAGGAGCTGAGACTCGTGGTGAGTAGGATTTAGAGCAATGGAAAGCACAGGGCATGGTCTTTCCAGGTCGAGAAATGGCAGTAGCAGTGTGCCTACTTGGCACAGAAGAAGCTAAAAGGTGTTGGATGAAAGCGTAAACACAGCAATGACGTCAAGATGGGGAATGCCAACTAATGTTCAGGGCTTGACCTGCAGAGAAGGGTATGATGGGATTGTGGGACCTGGGGGTGCAGGCAGAGGAGTTTGGGTTGGGTGAAAGACACAGAAAGAGACACTGAGGTTTGAGGGTGGCATGGAGTCTTCCCTGAAGGCATGGCAATTGTTTCTAGCCCTGTATATCCTACGCCTATCAGATGGTGTTCTTAGGGACATAGAAGTAAGGGTGGCAGAATGCTACCACAGGATTGCTTTGAGTCTAGGTTTGAAACTTTTGGCAGTTTCCAGATCCCGTGAAAGGGCAAACCTGGCAACCTCTCCAGTTGCTTGCTCCTGACCCTCCTTCCTTCTCTTATTCTTAAATTGAGATAGGCTCTTGCTTTGGTATACAGGCAGATGCGTAGAGCTTGCTAGATGGCGTGGGCTAGCTATGAACTCTTGATCTTTCTGTTCCCACCTCTCAGATGCAGGAATCACAGGCACCTTCTACCAGGACTCCCTTATTTCTTCAGAGGTCAGCTGGAACATTATCACCCCAATACCCTGATTCAATCAAATCTCCAGTTCTACAATTTCTTGACACCCTTTGCTTCTCCCATGTGGCACTTGCCATAGCAGTAATTGGTTGATTAATACCTGACTTGACCATGAATCACCAAGTTCCATAGATTAGAAGTTGCTCTATGATGCTCAGGGTTAAAACTCCAGCAAGGAGTGTGGGATTGGACTGGTTATCAGGAAATATGTACTTAATGACTGAATGGATCTTGGAATAAGTATGATTAATTAATTATTATTAATTAATCATTAATTATTAATTCACATGGCTGGTAGGAGGATCTAAGGTCATCTCAAAAGATCTTTATGAAGCTATTGAAAATAGGATCAATCAGTGTTGCTGGGACAGGAATAAAGACCATTTAGGGCAGCAGTTCTTAACCTTCCTAATATTGCCAACTCTTTAATACAGTTCCTCATGTTGTGGTGACCCCCAACCATAAAATCCTTTTTGTTGCTACTTCATAACTGTAATTTTGCTACTGTTATGAATCACAATAAATAGTTTTGTGATAATAGTAAATAGTGTATAGTTTTGGAGATGGGGAGGGTGTTGCCAGGGTCACGACCCACAGGTTGAGAACTGCTGATCTAGAGTCTACTAGAGGCAAGGACAAGTTTGGTGTCAGTCATTCAGAGTGGTGGGAGGGGCAAGGACAAGCTTGGTGTCAGTCATGCAGAGTGGTGGGAGGGGCAAGGACAAGCTTGGTGTCAGTCATTCAGAGTGGTGGGAGGGGCAAGGACAAGCTTGGTGTCAGTCACGCAGTATGGTGGGAGGGCGGGGATGATAGAGTGATTGGAAGAATGACACAGCACTATGCCTACTATCCATTCAGAGAATGGAGGAGAGAAAAAAACTCAAAAGGCTTCCAGCAGGAAGGACAGATGAGAATGACAATATTCTCAGGGGAGCGTTGGGGCCGCGAGTGCCCTCTTCCTTCCTACTCTCCTTTGGAGCCTAGTTTACTGCTTTTCTGTTCTCTGTTATGAGATTATTTTGTATCTTTTTTCCCTGGCTGAGCCCTTAGTGTTTTCTACCTCTGTTCCCACCTTATACCCTCAATTTGATCTCTTTTCTTCTGTCCTTTTTCCTCCATCCTTGGATCGTTTGAGCCCTCTCTCTCCGTCTTTGCTTGGTACATTGCCTTTTGGAGTTTATCATACTTCTCCATTTTCCTCCTAACCATAGTTGTCTGCTTATTCTGTTTTGTAGGCTGGATATTTTTTGAGATCTTCCAGATAGATTGATACCAACACTGACAAATTCTTTCTTTTCTTAGCCTGTCTACCTCTGCCAGCACTTCACTCTTCCCACAATTCCCCTTCCTCTCTGAATTCCTAGTCTAAGCATAGAAACAGGCCTAGGTACTAGACTGACTCTTACAGTCTCTTTTATGTTCCTTTCTTTGCATTTTCTTGGTCAAGTTGAGCAAGCCTGGAGCTTTTCCTCAGTTGGGACTGGTTTTCTCCACCCTGACCTAGCAGGCCCTCCACTTATCTGCTGAGTCAACTCTGGCTTTCCTCCCTCTCTTCTTACCTGATAATGAGGGAAATATCTCATTGTCTCTTCCTGTCTTAATCTAATGCCCCGTGCATTTGTCTTCACATCAGCATGCCTGTCTAGAAAACTGTCAAGGAACTTGGATGTGGCAGGTGTCACTCCCTTTCAGTCTAGTTGAACGTTGTTATAGAAATGTAGGCTCTTCATAAATACTCTTTGATGCTAATGTTCATGATGTTGCTGATGAAGAGATGACGGTAAGTGAGATAAATCATGACAGCTTCTGGACCGAATGAAATGGGTATTCAATAACCATTAGTAGACTCTTAATCTGGATGATAATGTTAATTGCTTTCCAAGACTCTCCTTTTGACTGCCAATATGGAACTGACTCAAAGGGACTTCTGGAGGAAGCATAGTGGGGTGGAGCTTAGCCCACACCCAAAAGCAGAATGTGAACTTGGGCTTCTGTAGAGTCAGGAGACAGGAAGGAAGATGTGTTAAGGACTGGGATAGCTGCTGTCCCTGTATGGTTTCATCTCTTTCCCCTTTATTCTTCTCTTTTTTGTGTACTTGGTTAGGTTGGGGTGGAAATAGAGTGGAGGGCACTCCACCTATTCCACCTTTCCTCACCTATCCTAAGAACCACAGCTGATGTTCTTGTACCACCACCACCACCACCACCACCACCACCACCACCAGCATCATCAAAAACCAAAGACAAGTATAACTACTTAATTTTGTGTGATGTAAGAGGCTTCAGAAGTAAAGAAACAGAGACTGAGAGGAAACTGTTTGCAATGAAGATGACCATGGTGAAATGATATTGTTCAAAAGGGTGTGACATGATGTGACAGGCAGGGTGGGGACCAAGCAAGGGCTAGCTGTTGGGAGATTCTTCTTAGCTTCACTGCAGCCTTCCTTCTTCCCAGGTCTCTGGGTAAAGGGAGAAGGAAAGAGTGACTGTCTAGACTTTATCACTGATTTGAGGGAAAGGGGGTTTAATCTCAATGATGTTCCTTGGGGAGAGGGATGCTGATTTCTTTGATACACATTCAGGCACAAAGAGGGGAAGTTGACAGAATAGTAGAAGCTCAGAGAAGCTTTGCTTCTCAGGCTCCTTCAGAAGCCTTTCAGACTCCCACAGGGCTGTGCTTTTTGGGTGACATTTCATGGGTTACAACAGCAAAACATGACCATCCTACCCCAGTGTCAGCCATCATGTCTCTGAGCTCCTGGAATGCCACCAACTTGACTTCAGATCTTTGAGTCTATATTAAGGAAGAAAGATGTGATCCACTCTGCTGGTGCTCATCGCCCACTTAGTCTATCAGCTTTGGATGGAAAAGTGTCACAGGGATGCCTCCTCTGATGACAGAATCAGTCCTTACAAGAGTTGCATGTGTTCTGGGCAGAGACTACTGAAAGTGCCTTCTACAGTAATTCGGGAGAAAGAACAATCTCTGGAAGACTGGATATGTTAATCCTTTCAGGCAAGAATAAGACCACTGCCACAATTTTTTAGCCAATTTTGAAGCAAGTTTTATTAAACACTGGCCAGGCCCAAACCTGAGATTTCCAGAGAGTGACTGTGAATGATGTTAGTCCGATGCTTATAAAGGCAAAACCCTCAAGGCTACATATTTCTCTCCTTTGTCCAATGTGGGGCAAGCATACATCCTGATGTACTTCCTGCCTACCTACCTTCTGCCTATGTGTGATCAAGAACATCCTGTGCAGTTGAGGCAACCAACCTTATTTATAGAAGTGAAAACATGTGGCTCGTTATCTTACATGAACATCCCCCAACATTATAAGACTTTATCTGTTCTTGGGCAAGTAGGGCTATAGCTGGCGTTAGCTACTTTGTGGGTTCTTCTTTCTTCCACTCTTCACTCATATTCCACCCTTTCAACCCCCTAACACTAGTTAGGAGAGAAAAAAGGATAGGAAAGTACAGGGCGTGACATTACTGCTAGACTACTTCCTGCTGATTAGGGAGTTCAGGTTCCTTGGGGCAAGTTTGATCTTAGTCACCGGGATAACTAATTTCTTCTTTCTTATTCTTTGCACATGATTACTTAATGAATCATGACCAATAGTAACCAACCAACAACACCCTTCCCCCACCGTCACCTCTCAGGGCCCCAGCATTTATACACCCTCTGAAAAGTCCCCAGAATCCCAAACATCACTCCATCACAGAAACTATCTGTCACTGGCAAAATCATGCTTCTGGAGGAGGCAAATCATAGTCAGCTGCTATGGATAACCTGAAGCAGCCCCATATCCCACCTGGTATTAAAACAACCTCGGCGGGGGGGCCGCGCGGGGGTGGGAAGAAGACAAAATTCCAAAAGTGTCACTATTTGGGGCTTACAGGTTAGAGGCATTTTTGTTCTATAGATCTCTTAAGCACAGTAATTAAAATTTAAAAAAAAATGTTAGCCCTCACAGATACCTTTGCCAGTAATCTTGAGCTCTTCTCTTCTAATGATCTTGGACTTGAAAATCCTAGCCAAGAATCATTCCACAAAGCAGGGCCACAAACTGAGCTCAAAACGTGTCCAACATTTGAAAGCAGCGTCAGGGTTCACCTAGATTCTTCCCTTTTACAGTACCTGTTGGATCCGGGCACTTGCTGGGCCTTCTAGACAAGTCTGAGTGGCAGCATTTTCTTAGATGTCGATTATAAAGGCAAAAGTTCTTCAGCTCCTGGCAAAGATAGAGAAGAGTCTTCCCACACCAGCTACAGCAACAAACAGGTTTGCCCTTCTACAGTGATTTCTTTGACTTAGATAAGAAGTCCAAGTCACGAATCAGCCAGCAGATTGTTTAGAATCTCTTCTCTGAGATTTGAGCTCCCCATCACACCCCACATCTAGCAACATCTGCTTTCTGACCTCTTCTTCAGAGAAACAAAAACTTAGAGTTCTTGGAAGGTGTTGTAAGGCCCTGGAAGCTCTGGATGCTTAGAAAAACAAAACAGAACAAACAAACAAACAAACAAACAAACCCCAGTGCTCAATGTAGTAATGGAAGATTCTGGTTAGGAACTTAGGCTTGTAAAGAGGGGTGGGCTCACTTCTAGCTAAGGAGCTATTGATAGTTGGCGACTTCTAGGGGAGGGAAAGTCAGTTTTCTTTAGTGGTGTGGCCCCTGGTAAGTCAGCCATACCCTTGGGTCTGTACCCATGAATATCTGAGTAGCACAAATTGGACTTGGAATGTTCTTTAAAAAAAGAAAAGAGGTATGAAATTGGGAGGGAATGGGAAGTAGTAGGTGGATCTGAGGGGAGTTAGGAAGAGTAGAGGGTGACTATGATAAAAATATAATGTATGTATGTATGTATGTATGTATATGAAATTTACCAAGAATTAATAAAAATATATTTACAAAAGAACTCATATTTAGTGTAGGCAGCCATGGGTTATTCATTCTGGTAGATTTACTTATGGTTAAGGAAGTATGTTTTTCTTTTCTTTTTGTTTAAGCTTAGGGATCATTTTATTAGAGTTTGAGAGAAAAACAACTGGACAGGCAGGCAAGCTATAAATCTTGGCAGGTACCAGAAGGAGGGAAGTCTAGAAAAGGAGGAGAGTCATACCTTTAAAGTCAGGCATGCAGATCAGCAAGCAGTTGCAGGGGCGGGGAGGTATGAGGTCTTCAGAGAGCAGTGAGAATCCCAGAGGGTCTGATAGCATATCTTGGGTATACTGGAAAAAGAGAAGAAAGAAGGGAGAGGGGAGATTGTGTTTGTGAGTTAGAGCTCAGAAAAATGGGCAAGCTTAGCATGCAGGCTCTGTAAGCAGCTGCCACTGAGCTACTTTTAAACAATTGTGTTTAAAAGAGTCATGGGGAAACTTAGATCTTTGTAGAGTTCTTTATATCTGTTTTATCACCAACGTTTTGTCTTTGCCTTATATCTGGAGGGAGTTTCATAATGGTTTTCATGACTTGGATCTCAAAACTGGGTCTTTCATTGATTAGTTGTGTTCTGGGTCAAATTCTTTTTTGTAAAAAAAAGAAAGAAAGAAAGAAAGAAAGAAAGAAAGAAAGGAAGGAAGAAAGGAAGAAAGAAAGAAAGATGTTATTTTATGATTATTTTTTAAATGTGTACTGGTGTTTTGCCTGCCTACATGTCTATGTACCATGTGTGTGCCTGGTGACCAAAGAGGACAAAAGAGGGTGTGGGATCCCTTGAGACTAGAGTTATAGACTATTGTGAGCTGCCAAGTGATACTGGGAATCAAATGTAGGCCATCTGGATGAGCAGCTAGTGTTTATAACCACAAAGTCATCTCTCCAGCCCCCTGTGTCAAATTCTTAATTCCTCTAAACTTCAGAGTTTTTTTTTTTCCCAGTAAAATTCAGCCTGTCTTAGGGTTTCTATTGCTGTGACGAGACACTATGACCACAGCAACTCTTATAAAGGAAAATATTTAATTGGGGACTGGCTTACAGTTCAGAGATTTAGTTTATTGCCATCATGCTGGAGAAGTAGTTGAGAATTCTATGTCTGGATCAGCAGGCAGCAAGAAAAGAGTGAGACACTAGGCCTGGCTTGAGCACCTGAGACCTCAAAGCCCACCCTCAGTGACACTCTTCCTCCAACAAAGTCACACCTCCTAATCATGTCACTCTCTATGGGTCTATGGGCCATTTTCATTCAAACCAGCACAGGGGCTAATTAAACACTGGTGGTGTTGGGTTAATCTGAAGCTAAAATAGGATTCCTGAGAGTCCTCAGCATAGCTGCCTGCGTACATTAGGATCCTCTGAACTGTAGCTGTTACCGCTGAGTTCTAAACTGACTAGAATATTTTAGAAGCGACTTTTAAAATCACAGGCATAGAACTGGAAAAAAAGCTGTGTCCCCATGAAATTGGTCCTATGAGTATATCTAGCTTGTGCTTTGCCATGTGCTAGGTCCTCCAGAACTGTCACTTAATGGGAAGCTCCTGGGATTTAGAGTAGGCTTGCAGGGTGAGAAGTGAGGCAGACTAACGAGAAGGGTAGGCCAGTTTGGTTTTCCCAATACGTCAATTCCTAGGAAAACAAACAATTATGTCATGGCCACATATCCCTCATGGACTGGCCCTTCTCTGCTTGGTGACCTTGTTGCTTTAGGATTCAGGAGGCTGGTGCAATTCAATCCATCCTCAGCTTCCTAGCAAGGTGATCTTCCTGCCCGGTCCTGACTTTCTGTTTTTCAACAGTCAATGAGTTCTTCAGTCTCCTGAATTTCCTAAGGTTATTGGATGTTAAGAAATGTGCCATATTCTTCAGTAAGAGAATTGTTTTCCATCCATCCATGCACCTATCCATCTATCCATGCATCCATTCTTCCATCCATCTACCTACCCATCTACCCATTCATCTACCCATCCATCCATCTATCCATCCATCCATCCATCCATCCATCCATCCATCCATCCATGTAGCAAGATATCCCTCCACCCCGCTATATTTTACAATAAAGCTTGGTAATTTGAGAGGAGCTAATGTGGGAGGAGTAGGGAGAGGAAGAGGAGGAATGAAGAGATGAAGGAGGGAGGAGAGAGATGTAGGAGCCATGGAGAATCACGAATGAGTCCAGAACAGTCCTGGATAACGATTTATATCTTAAGGTTAGATATTGGGAAACAAATCTAATTGTGTGGGCTAATTGTTAATTGAGCATTTCTAAATATATAAAGTCTTTGGATAATAATTAAACTTTAGAGTCTCATTTCTACCAGGTACCGCATAGATGGTAGTTATTGTCTGGGGTTCAGCCAAGCTTTGTGGAGACAGCGTGGTGGATTGGCTGATCTAGCCACCACGATGGCATCTCGTGGGTGCCAGGGCCAGTACTTCTGGCTGGTCTGAGCCGAGGTCAAAACTGAGCAGCAGCGAGAGCTCGCAGCTGCTCTTGGCCTCAGGCCTTGTCTAGTCAGGAACATGGTGGCTGCTTAAGAACAAGCCAGATTGGGTGCTGCTACTTTAAATATTATCATCAACACACCCATTCTTCCTTCCTTCCTTCCTTCCTTCCTTCCTTCTTCCTTCCTTCCTTCCTTCCTTCCTTCCTTCCTTCTTGACCACTTATATAGGGCCAGTGTCTGTCTGTGTTGAGTACCACGCACCCAGATCTTTGTGCATCACTTCATCTTCCCTGGAGGTCAGACAACAAACTCCTTTGCAAGTGTCAAGGGCACCTATGCTTAATGTTCATTTTTGTTTCTAATCTTACTGGATGATTCTCTAATTGAATACTTTGCACACGGTGAGTTTTCTTGAACTTCTCTCAATGCTTGCCTGTCTTTTCCAGCAGGGGATAATATCCCTTTGTGTACTAATCGGCTTTCTGAGATCATCCACATCCCTCAGCTTCTCAAAGGCATCGCAACTGGGAACCTCTTTAAAAAAACAAAATCCTGGAATTTGCATAAATGATTAAGTCTGGCATTTTCAATTTGGCCAGGCTGCTTCCCAATTTGCTAGGTTCCTCAGATCCAGAGTTGGGATACTCATACATGAAGAACTGAATTCCACTCTTTCTCATGTATGAGTGTGTAGAGTCAGCTCTAGCCTGGTTAGGTTAAAAGCTCTGGCTTTTGAGCCTGTTTTCATCTTTGCCACTGTTAACAGTATAGCCTTGGGTGAGCTTCTGAACTTCTTGTCTGTTATAGAGCAGTTAAATAAGATAGCCCATCAGGGACATATTCCTAATCTCAACACTTGGAAGGTAAAGTCAGGAGGATCAGGAGCTCAAAGATAATCTTTGACTACCTAGTGAGTTCAAGTTCACCCAGGGCCATGCAAGACTCTGTATAAAAAATTATAAACCAATAACATCAACCAAACCTAGACTCCAAAACAAGATAATTCAGGTTAAGCACTGAAGGGTCAGAACAAATGCTTGGTAAACAACAACAAAGGTAGTAATAAGTAATAACTATCCATAGTCTAAGGTAGAAGAGGACTCTCAGAATTTGTTAGCAGATTTCAGAAAAAGTGACTGCTCATGTTTGCAGTGGAAAGAGGGATTGAATTTATTAAGACTGAGTGTCATTGGGTCTGTTCTCTGTGCGCTCATCTGTCAAGAGGTCTGCGTTTCAATTTCCAGAAGGAAAAAATGACTAAGAAATTTAGTAACTATGTGATCGAGGATCACATAGCCAGAAGTAGTGAGCAGGATTTGAAATCAGGCCTTCTGACTCCCCCCAACCCTATTCATTGTCCATCCTAAAGAAAGGAGAAGTCCTTCTGCAGCAGGTGGGACTCAGGGTGCTAGCCAACTGTTATACTACTGAACCGTAGTCCCAGCCCTAGAAAGGAGATACAGAAGAATAGATCCACTGGTTCTTTACTTAGACCTATCATCTGCCTCAACTGCCCCAAACAGAAAAGCTTAGATAAGACTGGAGGCCAGAAGAGCAAGGGGCCTGGGTCTGTCTGTCTGTCTGTCTGTCTGTCTGTCTGCCAATTTGGACTTACTCCTGAGTCTCTACCCAGTTATTTGTGTGACCTTGGGCAGGCTACTCAACTCAATTACGCTCTGGTTTCTTTACCTACAAAACAGTAGAGAAGAACAGCCCCTTGCTGGCTTTTGAGCTGCAGGGATGCTAAGTGAGGTGATGCATGGCGAGACCCTCACACACTGGAAGCTCCATACAAATTAAAGGAGTATTTCCATCACTTCATAAACCTCCCCGACATACACATCTCCCATCCCCTCCTCTGCACTGTCTCTAGTGTTAAAGTTCTCAGAGCCTGTCAAACCATCTTCCCATGTCTTGGCATTGGAGAGACAGGTCTTCTATTCTTCACAGTGGAATGGCCTCTGGTGGTGTGACTTGGACCCAGGGCTTGAGTACATGAGCCCACTGAGGCTCTCATGGGAACCTTCTCACACAGTGCTGCTAACTCCATGCTAGGGCAGGGTTCTGTTGGGGCCTCACGGACCACTACATGCACTCCCATTATCTCCAGCCTCTAGAGGGGCAACTCCCTTCCTTAGCTCCCCCACCCCAGGCATTCAGCCTTGCCGGTCCAAGTGGCTTTCTTTCAAAGGCTCAGAAGAAGCAATCTAATGCACGCACGTTAAACACCCCTTAGAGCAGGATCTTTCAAGCCTTTGCCTTCTCTCCTTCCTCTAACTTCTTTCACCACAGCTTCTGCTACTCTAGGTTCCTTTCACGAGCCCCTGTCTGATAGCTGGGGGACTCATCTCAGCCTCCTCTTTGGGCCGTTTCTCCTTGAGAGTGAGTCTGAAATCAGGGCTAGGAGAGAGGGTTGAGATGTTATCTGGTCTAACTGTGTCATTTTTTTCCTACATGAGGATATTGAGATCAGAGGAGAGAGTAATTCATTCAAGTGCATTCCATTTGTTGCTCCTATATCCACACAGGAGGATGTGTCCTTAATGTGCTGGACTGGAAAATGGGTAGAAGGATATCAGGGCACAGGTTTTAAGCCCTGCTCATCTGAGAAGGCAGATCCCACTGTTTCAGCCGTCAAGTACTCTTTCTCTTCCATATAGCAAGAAGAAATGGCCTGGATGTGATCTGTGGTGGTGGCAAGGAATCTACTAAGTGCAAGTCAGGTGCCAAGTGACCAGTGGGAGAGACCTGAAATGTGGCCACACCTCTCTCTTTATTATGCCTTCTCTGCATACTCCAGCCCAGAGACATGTGGTCTGGGTAAGATAATCTTGGGAATTTAGCTTTCTCTGAAACTTCTTGGTGCTGATTTTATGCCCATTCCAGCTTCCAAGCTCAAGGGAGACTCAATCAGTGCCTCTCAGTTCTCCAGCATTCAAGAAATGCTAAGTAACGGTTACCATCAGTTGCAGTAGAAAGGAGTAACTTGCATGAAATTTCATTTCCGCCCTTGCTCCTATGATCAAAAAGACAGAGAAAATGAGATTATCTTCTCCTGTCCAGAGACAACCTCATTGCCTCCGATCTGCCGACTGTGTAGCCACAAGCATCGTTCTGGCATTTTTTTTTTTTTTTTTAATAACAGATGCAAGGCAGACCTTAGTGACAGACTCTGAAATGAAAGAGGTAGAATCAAAGTCTTTGTTTTCTGTTTCTAGGCAGAGGTTCTTTCCCTGGTCCAGCCTGGGGAAGGCAGAAGAACACTTTCTTTCAGTTTCTGGAAAAGATGCTCTAGCCCTGCTTGGCCTCTAATCCTTTAGACCCTGAAGTAGGTAGATGGGGGCAGGGGACAGCGGAGTGCTGCAAGTGGATCCAGATCTAGACCAAGTATCTGTTAGGATCATGTTTTGTCTCCCTTCTAGTTAAGGGTGAGAGCTTTGTGTCCCTAGCTGGTGGCAGGCTTTACCTCTCCAGTGCTGTTCCCAGCCCATCAGTTTCTTCCCAACTGTGCATGCATATCCCACCAGTAGAATAAAGGCCCAAGGCTAAGAGTATAGTTTAGTATACACAACAGGGGCACACCCTGCTCTTGCTTCCTATCTCCCTGAGCTCTTTTTAAGTTATCCAACCTAACTCTAGACCCACGAGGTCTCACCATGTACCCAACTCACCCCTACAGTCCTTTTGGGAGGGGGATTCTAACAAATGCTCTAGCTTCCCACATCTCCGGGAATATTTTGACATTCTTTAATAGACTGCATCTGTAGTGGTAGGGTCCATCCTTGCTTTCTGTTCATGCTACAGGTTCTGCACCTTAGAATTAGGATTCTGAATTACATGGTGGGTCCTCAGTTGCATTTTCTGTCCTGAGAAACATCAACCTGTTTTTAGCTTTTATTGTTGCAGCTTGTTTCTTCTTCCCCCAATTTGGATCTTCTTCCTGCCCTATGGCACAGGCTCCTAAAGCCCCAGGTGGTTTGAATCTTTGCACTCTCTCTAGATTACTCTTTTTCCCTGTCACCAATCGCTGCTTAACCAAGCCCACATTTCTGGCTACAATGGAGTAACTAAGCAGCTGACTACCCAAGGGTTGGTCCTCTGCTGCCCCCTGGGGGCACACATTCTACAGGCATATTTGGGAGACTCCCAAACCAACCAGTACAGACCAAGTGGGCAATCTTACATCAGGCACTTCTCTCTCTACCTCCCCTTTCTGCTCTCAGTCGACTCTAAGCCCCCCATCCCCCTCAGATGTCTTCTCCAGCTGTAGTGTTCCCTGTGGTGGCCAGGTGAGGGCTGTGGTTCAGAGATGAGAATCAGCAGAAAGAAGGCTGGCTCCTCCACACCTCCATTCCCTTCACCCATGGAGAAAGGAATCAGTGTAGATTTGCTTCAGCTTGGGCTCCACTAGAACAAACACACATGTGCACATAACACCCACATGCCAAATATTCAATTTTGGTAAACAACCAGACCCTGCTAATTAAAATGTCTCATCCATTTAGATGAATGTAACAATTAATTTAGCCAGACAATAACTGTGTGATTCCAATATTCTTTCTTTTCATTCCCATCTAGTTGGCTGGTAGACTCATTTCCTGGGCGGGGGCCACACCTTCTGATCTTTGAAATGGATTTCAGTGCTTTAGCTTCACTCCCTGGAGGGCCTCTCATCTCACAGAAGAGGCTGGCTCCTGCTTTCAGGGAATGTGAGTGTATCAGGTTGTTCCTGGCTCAAACCAGGCAGAAACAGACTGGATTTGATTTTCCTCTGGAATACTCCCTGTTTATCTGTAGGAACTCTCTCTGATTCTTCCCAGGATGGAAAAATCTGGGACTGTGAATGTTTTCTTTCAAAGATCATCATATTAGTAGTAATCATATTAGCACAGCTGGGACATAGAAGGGGGAGAGATAAAGGGGAGATCACAGAATAAAGCCCTTTAGCACCTAAGTTGCAGGAGGGAAGGCTCCAACCCATACAATCTGAATACACAGAGAGGAACATCACAGCCACAATTTTCATCACCATCACACAGACCAGGACCAAAGGGTCCCTTCCTTCTTTACTCTAAACTGCTTGTTTCTGGGAGGGGCTCATCTTTGGAAATACTATTAAGTCTATGTAAGGCCTTGAGAAGGGTCAACTGGAAAGAGATAAAATACTACCAAAAATATGTGTATCCATGGTGGAGACCATCAGAGAGCCCCAGTCTGTGAAACTGCAGCTGTGGTCCAGAATGCATGTACAGACCAGAGTAACTATTGCAGTATTGCAGCTGGATGGAAAGGGGGCTTAAAAGGTGAAGTGGGGACTGCTTAGCAAGAGTGCTGGTTGTTTTGTTTTGTTTTTTAACCAGGATTCATGAGGGCAGATCCATGGCTTGTTCCGAGGAAGGGAAAAAATGTGATCAATTAGGAGGAAAGTTATTTAAGAAGAAGGAAATGACATTGTGGACACAGAGCTAGGTATAAAATTGGATGTTTATTAAACAAGAAGACAGATTATTATAAGCTATACATTTCAAAAGAGGATAGACAACACAAAGACAGAAAAGTAACAAGAGCAAAAAATTAATTAGGCAGTTGGCACATCTCTCCAGAACTTTCTTCCCACGTTTTAGGTTGTATACTCTTTGATGTTCGCTCATATGACAACAGTTTTGGCATGTCATGTCCTCAAGGCAGAATAAAAAAGATAAGCCTGTCTTTCTTCTAACACAATTGATCAAGTCTGTTATGAATTATTGATAGGATTCATAAAACATGAGACTCTCCGTACTGATAGATTTGTTTTTGGGGACAGTGCTACAGGTTTGTGCTCTATGACTCAGAAGTTCTGGTAAAGGCCAGGATGAGATGGCTCAGTTATATTCCTGCACAATATTACCTCTGCTCCTGCACTGCCATGTGGTGAAGCCAGAGGGGTTGGAGTTGTTGGTAGAAAGGGAGGGACTTCTGAGAGTCATTTCTGCAGAACAGCATGGCCCCAGCTTAGTTCTAGCTCCAGCTATGAACTGCATGAATATAAAGAACCCATGACCAGTGACTTCAACTCAGTTCCCCTTGTTCTGTATCCTTAAGTGATACTCGGACTCAGCCAGTGATAGAAAGAGGATGGGATAGAAACACCCATTTTGACAAAATTTGGTTAAAATGTAGCACAGTGGAACGTTTTGTAAAAAAAACATTTCCAGGGTGGCTCTGGATACTCAGGAAGAGTTTCAAGGGTGAGGGACCTTGGTGAAAAGTCTTTCTGGCATCAGAATTAATCTATCACTGCTTAGATTATGAACTCACCTGGGTGTTGGGAATCACACCATCCTAACTCATCCCTTTGGATGAAAGAGAGAATGCTGTACAGTGATTATGGGCGTGTGTTGGAGCCAGTAGTTCTTGGTCCAAGCTCTGATTGTGTAACTGAGGAGTTTTGTGATCAAACTCATCACGGAACAAGCCGTGGATCTGTCCTCATGAATCCTGGTTTAAAAAAAAAGCAAAGCAAAGCAAAGCAAAACAAAACACAAAAAAACAAAATAAACAACTTACCTAAACCTCAGCCTTCTCATCTGTAAACTAGGAGTGCTAATAGCATCAATAGGACGCACATAAAGCAGAAAGCAAGTGATAGGCAATTGATAATTACTGGCAGTTTCGTTTTCTAGAGGGAAGAGAGGTAACTTTGAACATCTGGGGTTGCATAGTGGGAGTGGAGGAGGGGTGTCATGAATGAGGGAATATTTAGGATAGACCTTAAAGATCCCATAAGGTATACATATTTGAAATGGGAATGTACATGCTAGCAGAGATGGGACCATTTTGGTGGGAGTACACACAGGGGAGGTTTTATGAACATTAAGGGTTTTTTTGTTTTGTACATGAGGGTATATATAGTGTATATGTATGCATCCATGGTGTGACGGTGGGTGAGTGCACAGTGTGGAAGCCAGAGAACAACCTCAAGTGATGGCCCTTGCCTGCCACCTTGTTTGTGACAAGGCCTCCTTGCTGCTTTTTGTCTGCATACCCCAGGCTAGCTGGATCACAAGCTTTGGGGCATTTTCCTGTCTCTGTCTCATCTTGAAGCAGCAGCACGGAGGGCTCAAGCTATGCACCTTTAAGTGTTCTGAGGATTTGAACCCAGGTTCTCACACTTTTAGCCAATGAACTATCCCTGAAAGAGAAGTTTTGAGGCAGGAGAGAGAGGACTAGTGAGGAGCAGGAATATGGAGTCACGAGACCCAGAAAAAGTTACTGAAACCATCCAGGCAGGCGATGATGAAAGGACTGGGCAGTATCGGCAACACACACACACACACACACACACACACACACGCACACTACCCTAGAATAATAGACATCACATCTGTGCCATCGTTTTATTCTGCACTGCTTTGAATTGTTTATCCTTCTCTCTGCTGGGATTTGACAAATAGAAGACAAGCCTGGCAGATCTGTCGCTGGTGCCAGTTTGAAGCTGTGCCCTTTCAGGCATGCACTGGGCCCTTGCATGACAGAATGACACTCCCTCAGCCAGCAGGGGTTACTCCTGGTTCTGGCTGCAGCTGGCTGACTTGTCTTCACATCTGCATGGGCTCTTTCTGGGAGCAGTAGGAAACGGCAGCAAGGGCTGGCCTCTCGAAGCCTGATGGGCAGCACAATTTATTGTATGTTGAAATGACACCAGAGCCACAGTGCCTTTTGCAAGAGACAATTTGGTTCTTGTAATTGCTAGCCTAGGGGCAGGAAAGAGCTCTCTCTCTTCTCTCTCTCTCTCTCTCTCTCTCTCTCTCTCTCTCTCTCTCTCTCTCATAGGGATGTTAGAAACAGGCTCCCTGAGGAAAACCTCAGAGGCACTCCTGTCCACTGCCCTGAGACCTCTCAGTCCACAGTCTTCACAGTGGTTCTTCTGAGCCATACATAAGGTAGAGGTGAAGTATTCACAAGGGTGTAGCATTAGCCAGACAGAAAGTAGAATTTTGCCCAAAGGTTTCTACCTCATTTGGATCTAGTGAGAGTCTAGAAGTATCTGCTCATTGATTCAGAGCCAGTTGCAAACGTAATAAATCTTTAATGGTAATTTTTTCTTGTAGTGTTGGGGATCGAACTGGGCATGCAAGGCAAGTGCTTTACCTCTAAGCTATGGCCTCAGTGTCCACTATCCATAACTGTCCATTCTCAAGAAATGAAAAGCAGAGGAATAGATTGCTTCAGATCAGGGAAAAAGAAACTTAGTGGAACCTAGTATAGATCACAGTTTTCATGAGGAAGCTTTCCTCTGCCCCTCTTCCTGGTATTTTGCATATTTGTCCAAGCTGCATAGATTAATACAAACTTTGGCACTCCAATTAGTCCTAATTTATTGACTGACTGGTTGTATTCTGAGATGAATAATAATTTGCACCAGGTAATTAATTTCTATTATTTTCCTGTGAGAAGGAGGGGAGAAAATTAGTGTGTATGTCTTCATTTATTCAACAAATATTTACTGTGTGCTTCCTATGTCTTAGGTGTTGCATTATGGACTGGAGATAGAATGTCCAAAAAGCCTCAAAGACCTATAGCTTTGTTATAAGTAATTATCACACTGACACAGGGAAAGAGGCAAGTGAGCACATAGCACAATTCTACAGGGAAAGAACCTGGTGCCAGGGAACCCATTCCCAATGAAAGGTTCAGGAAATGGTGGCTAGGGAATACTAGTGCTGTTCATTTGTGATCTGATGGGAAAGCTAGAAGAATGACTGGTGTATTAAATAGATGCTTTTCTGCTGCTGTGTCAAAATACAAAGGTAACTTATATAAGAAAGCCTTTAGTTGGGCTTACAGTTTCTGAGGGTTAGAGTCCATGATAGCAGTGCAAAGGCATGGAAGCAAGAACAGATGACAGCTCACATCTTCATCCCAAAGTAGGACGTAGGGAGGGGCACTGGAAATGGCTTGATGTCTGCTCCAGTGGCATACCTCCTCCAACGAGACCACGCCTCCTAATCCTTCCCAAACAGTTCCACCAACTGGGGACCTGGTATTCAAATGTAGGAGGCTATAGGGCCATTCTTATTCAAACTACTACAGGTGGGAAAATGAAGGTAAGACCAAAGGAGCAGTAAAATTGTGAAACTGCCCAGGAGAAAAGGATGGACCCCAGGGGAGGTTTCTTTGTTGTTCTCCCTTCCCCTACTCTCTTTCTTCCTTCCTCTTTTTCTTTTTTTTTTCCAGCCTGAGGAATTTTTTTTCTCAAATCGTAATTAATTCACACAGGGGTTATAAACACAGAAAGGCAGGATGTGGGGAAGGGAATGACACTGGAGTGTGGGTGTTCAGGGGGAATACAGATATCTTCAGAACCGGGTATCGGCTAGGTGAAGGTTCAGGGGGACAATTCACTATGACTCTGCCTATGACTCGCTTGTCCTTATCTAAGTTGGTATTGTCTGCCAAGGCTACCTATTTACAAGGTCTATGACAACTCAGGCTTATAAATTTCCACAAAAGCTGCCTGTTGACATTAGCTTATAGCCATCTGTTTCAATGTTTTTCCACTGAGACCCAAGACTTGGTGTTAGTATACACGTATGACAGGCCTATTGCTGATTTTAGGCCCCTTCCTCTTTTTCTTAAAGCAATTAAGCTTCTTTAGAGCTGACTCTGGCCAGCTCAAGGTGCCAAGTGTTGTCACTAAACAAAAGGGAAACCTGAACAAAGGGAGAGCTGCTCTAGGGCCATTCCAAGTAGATCACTTTCGATTTTGTTCCAGGAGCTCCAACTGCCTGCTGCTCTCTGTGTGACTGTGTTCATGTCTTTCTTATGGATTCAAGAACCTGATGAACTCAGTCTGGGTCCAAGCCCTTGGTCCAATCAGGCAAAAATAGGAAAGAAGTATGGGGATGGCCAATGAAAAACCTCCATGACTTCTATGATCAACCTTCCTCTTGTCCCTCTTAGTCTTTTCATCATTTTGTTTTACAGAGGACTCTAGGAAGGGAAGGGAGGGAGGGACCTTCACTTGAAGAAGGTGCAAAAGAGTCGAAAAAGCTTTCCCAATGTCTCCACTGAGTCACAGCCTCTGACTGCAGCCTGGCAAGACACACTGGTTTCCATCATCCCTGTGAATGGGCCTCCTGAAACCCACTATCCACACTGCTGAATTTCAGCATAGCCTCTGACATGTCTGTTAAACTCCAGAGATTGCAGAGGCCTGAGAACTTTCCAGGTCTGTGACTTGTAATGGCTGTAGGGAGGGAAGGAAAAGGAGGGGGACAGGCCAGTGGAGAAACCTTCCAGACATCAGGGTAAAGAGAAATGTGCTACTTTCCCAAGTCTAATTTGGGTTTATCCAAGTGAGTAATTTCCTCCAGCAGCCACGAGAAGCCCCTAACCCCCTGAGACCAAGGCTGATCAGAATTTTAACTGCAGTTCTGACAGCTTCAAATTGGAATCAGGCTGAGCCTTGGAGCCTTTGGGGTTCTTGTCTTGCCTCCCTCAATTCTCCAGACCCAGAACAGGATTCCCAGGGGCTGGCAGAACGGCTCTGCCGAGTCCTCTGATGCCTGGCAGGGATAGAGGCATTTTTACCAACTCCCCCTTTCCTATTTTTTCATCTGGTAATTGGCCAGATATGCTGGGGCTGGCAAGCATGAAGGCATCTAACCCCCAGCAGACGCCTTTACTCACTCCCTTTGGGCAAGGCATCCTCTAGTCATTTCCTTATCCCCTAGGATGGCCAGTTAAAGGGAGAATTTCTCTCTCTCTTTTTAGAAGCACAGACTCATAGACAATGAAAACAGAAGGCACCTCAGATACCTGTAAGTTGTCCTTTCAGTAAGTTGTTCTATGGTAGAGGCAGGTGCACCAGAAAGGATGAAGCTTGTCAAGGCCAATCAGTTGTTGATGACAGAATTGGCTTTGTACCCAAGAGCTCTGGGTCAAGGCATCACTCATGCTGCCTCTCACACCACTACAGCTTTGCCTCTTGCTGGCATACTCTCTAAGGCACTGCCTCTCAACCCTCCTAATGCTTTGACCCTTTAATACAGTTTCTCGTGTTGCAGTGACCCCCAACCATGAAATTATTTCATTGCTACTTCATAACTGTAATTTTGCTACTGTTATGAATTGTAATGTAAATATCTGATATGCAGGATATTGGATTTTTGACCTCTAAGAGGGTTGCAAACCACAGGTTGAGAACAACTGCTCTAAGATCTGTATTGGTTTCAAGCTTGAAGGGAAAGAAAGTTATTGCATCTCCTGTCTCTTCCATAAGCAGCTTTTTTTTGGGGGGGGGGATAAGGATTTTCTGGCCTGAGAATCAGACCAAGGCTTAGCTGATTCCAAGAAATGGCTGTTTAGAGCTCTCCTGACCCCCAAGTTTAAGGAGTTCCTATCCCGATGGCCAAAGTGGCTCTGCAGACAGTGTCCTATTGGTGGAGACTTCCTCCTCATGTTTGAACTACAGAAGAGAAAAAGAAGCAAACTAAGGAATCAGCTCATTTGTCAACAAGGAGATTTACTCAGTGTTGTGTGTACACAGTGGTCCAAGCTCTTGGAGATTATGGTCTTCTACTGATAATACGGCCCACTGGAGATCAGCCATTGTGCTGCTTCTAGGATCCATCCAGCCTGTCAGAGGAGAGCGCATCTGGACCCACCAAGTTTGCCCCTTCTTTGGCAGAAGTACTTGAAATGCCAACCTCACCCTGAAGGGAGTGATTTTATTTCTTCTTTAGGGAAGTGATTTGATTAATCAACCTCTCTCTCTCTCTCTCTCTCTCTCTCTCTCTCTCTCTCTCTTTCTCATTCTCTTTCGAAGGCCAGATGAAGTGATCAAAAGGACCATCTGCTGGTTTATATAGGAATCATCTGGAGATGTTAAAACAATACTTAGCAGTTGGATTTATCTGGTCTGTGTGCTGTTTGGGTATTGAGGTTCTTTTAGATTCTCTAGACAGTTCAAATGTGCAGGCAAGATTTAAAGGCACTACTTGATTTATGTTGTTGTTTGTTTATTTTGGTTGTTCTTTTTTTACTTTTGTAACAGATGCTTTATTTCTTTATTTTTAAAATTTTATATATTTGCTGTACATAGAACTGCTACATAAGTACATGAGCATATAAGAATACATTGTTTGTTGAGCATATTCTCCTCCATGCTTCTGCCTCTCATCTTCCACTTTCTTTTTTCCTTCCTTCCCTTATTCTTCAAGTCACATTTGCATCTAGTCTCACTGTCATCATACATCACACACACATATTATATATATATATATATATATATAAATGTGGATATTATGTAGATATTTTGTATATGTATATATAATAAGTAGATATTATGTAGATCTATCTATCTATCTATCTATCTATCTATCTATCTATCCATCTATCTGAAGACCTGAGGTTTTGCCTGTCCTTTGCTCTGATCCCTCTTAGTGCTGGTTTACTTCCTCTGTAGCTGCAAACTGGCTTCATCCTGGATGTAGAATCTACATCCAGTCAGATGGTGGTTAACAGAAGAGGGTCTGTTAGAATTGTGTCTTGGAGGAAGGAATCATCTCCCAGGAAGTCTTGATAAGACTGTTGATAGAAAGGAGGAAGAGAACGGTTAGTGAGTTTACTGATGCTAAATGAATATAGTCGGTTATCCACTTTATTTTGTAGGTTTGTAATTCTCAATTATGATGTCAGAGGTCAGACTTCTATATGTCAGGTCTGTCAAATAAAAATAAGGATCTTGCTGATGTGTTCATTTCTTTTCATTCTGACAACTCAATAAACTGTCATACCAAGATGCATGTAGATTGACTGTGGGGCCTGTAGCTCACGAGTGGGTGTGGGTCCTGTAGGGCTGAGTTGTGGATCCCATGTGTCTGCTGCCCCAGGCAGCTGGAACCAGGGCTCGGGGAGCAGAAGCGCGGGAATTTGACAGAGTTTACTCCATGCAGTGCCTGGCGGGCACTGGCCTATGAGAAGCCATGGGGCTCCACCCAGGCGTAGAGAGGTCTCAGCCTGAAGTCCCGCAGGGGGCAGAGCTCCTGGGTTGGGGGTCTCCGGGCCGAAGTTGCTGACTGGGAGACCAGTGGTCTCTGTCCTTGGGCTCCCAGAGGCCGTTGGGAGCCATGGAAGAACTGAGAAGCGAGGGCATACCGGTTGGATCAGCCCGCAACCGAGAGGGGCGAGGGAGAGAAGCCCCAGAGGCACCCTGCATGGTAGAAACTCTTGGCCACTCACTTGGCTGCGTCAAGGCTGGCTCAGCTAGCTTGCTTGAGTTGGCAGGGCTCCATGGCTGGAATGTAGAGAAGTCCTCCACGGGGAGATTAGATGGCTTGGTAGTCGAAGGCTCCCTCTATGGTTCTCCACAGTGGGCCCCAAAGATGAGAGGAAGTCCATGATTTTAAAAGGTTTATTGTCATTGCGGAAAGTGGATGTAGCTGTACTCCGTACCTCAAGTATAAAAGCTATGGGGTCATGGAGGGTTCTACAAGATTTCAGAGGGAAGCCTGGAAAGTCAACAATGTGTGGCAGGGTTAAGATCCCTTCAGACAGCCTCTGAAAGAGGAATGTATGAAGCTGTGAGGATGAAGCCAGAGATGTGGGGGTGAAGTCAAGCCACAAGAAGTTAGAGGTGCCAGGAACATGGGCTGAGGAAAGTGTGAAGGCTAAAGTTACGTTTTAGGTTTTAATTATTATGAGGTCTATAAAACAAAAATGCCTCTAACCTGTAAGCCCCACTTGTCCAAGAACAGATAGCTTCCTAGAGTGCTGGAATTGTTCATGAAGATGACAAGACACATGTTTTCAGTTTTGTAAACAAGGTTGGTTGCCCAACTTCACAGGATATGCTTGATCACACATAGGCAGGAAGTATATCAGAATGTATGCTTGACCCCAATTGTACGAAAATGGAAAGGAAGCACACGACCTTGTGGGTTTTGCTCTCCATCTCTAGGGTTTCTCTGTGTAGCCCTGGCTGTTCTGGAACTTAACTCTGTAGACCAGGCTGGTCTTGAACTCACAGATCCACCCTCCCTTGCCTCCCTTAAGCCCACCCTGGGATTAATTAAAGGAGTGTGCCACTACCTGAGGTCTTTATAAGCACTGACTAATGTAATTTGGAGACATTCTCTGGGAATCCTAGGTATGGACCTGGCCAGTGTCCACCATCCTGGCCAGTATTTAATAAAGCTTGCTTCAAATTTGGCTCAAATTTGTGGGAGTGGTCTTTTTCTCCACCCATGGGATTAATAGAAGCAGCAGACAGTGAGCAGAGTTAGCTCAAAGAGAGTCCATGTAGTGTGCAACCAGCAAGCTCATAGACTCAGGGCTGCCCAAGAGCATTAGGGCTTGCATCCTGATACCCACACCCAGGAGGCTGGATTTGGAGCGACAGGATATATATTTTCTCTGTCAGGTTTTGGTTTTACTTAGCTGAATCTTTTCTTATTATTTTCTGATTCTTCTTATTTGGGATGGAAGCATTATTCTATGTTATTCCATGTTGAAGGTATATAATTTTCTTTTTGAAAATTCACTGCTAAGGGTTTGCCTTGAGTCTTAGAGGACATCCTGGACTTGGATTTTGGAGCAATGTGGGAACTCTTAAAACTTTGGAACCCATTGCCTGTAGACTGAATGCTGTTTTTGTTTGTTTGTTTGTTGTTTGTTTGTTGCATAATAAAACAGACATAAGCCTTTTGATGGCCAGGGGTGGGATGCTGTGGTTTAGGTAAGATGTGTCAAGATGAGAAAGGGTAGGCATGTAATGATGACTCCTGGCTGTCAACTTGCTTGAATTGAGCTGCTTGATCAGTAAAGCATTTCCAGAGAGGATTAAGTAAAAAGGGGAAGATTTGCCTGACTCTGAATGGGACTATCCCATAGCCTGGGGCCTAGGTGGAATGAAAGGGAGATGCTAGGCCCAACAGGTATACACACACACACACACACTCTCTCTCTCTCTCTCTCTCTCTCTCTCTCTCTCTCTCTCTCTCTTTCTCTTTCCCTTCTTCCCTCCCTCTTCCACCTTTCTTTGTTTGGTCACAGTGATGCAAACTTTTACTCGGTTAAACTGGCTTCACCCTGCTGAGAACTAAAACCTCTGTAAATGTGAGCAAAATCAATTCTTCCTCCTTTAAGTTCTGTCTGGCAGGTATTTTGCCATAGCAACCAAAAGTCTCACTAATACATGCCCTCAAGTTAGATCATGGCAGGGTTTTTATCAACGTGTTCTAGCTGAATACTGAGAGGAGGGACTGACAAGAGATGTCAGAATCAATACAGCTTAGAAGTTCAGAGTTCTCTGAGTGCTCCGATTTGTCCCATAAATCAGGTTCAATTTTTAGCTCTACCTCTTGCCTAGTCAATGCCCTAATTTTCACCTATGCAATAGTATGAGGCCGAAAACTGAAGATTTTATAACTCAGCCATCTTCAAGAATAAACTTTAGTTTGATTTGTGTTTATTTCAGCAGGTAAAAAGTATTCTTCAAATATACAGAAAAACAAATCCTTATTTTTTTACTTGGGGCCTGGAGTTGTGAACGGTGTTTTCCATTTCTAATTAAAAGTAAAGATCCCTTTAGTGCTATCAGAAGCAAACACTTTCTCATTAAGGCCTTGAATCTTCTCTCTCTCTCTCTCTCTCTCTCTCTATATATATATATATATATATATATATATATATATATATATATATATATATATATATCCCCCTCCAGCAAGTGATTCATCCTGTAAGCCTTGACTTCTGTAGGTGATTCAAACTTCTGTAGGTGATTCAAACTCTGGGCATCCACAGGTAGGACAGAGTGCTAGAGTGCTTTGCCACCACATACTATGTCTTTGGTAGAGTCTGTTTCTCATGTCTCACTGAATTTTCACTGCATTAAACTCAAAACTTTACAAATAGATTACCCCAGATTTCTAGCAACTTCTGGAGTGCTTGTTTCTGCCTAATAATTAGTTCTACTTTGGGAAGTAGCAAAGATTTTATTTTTTTATTTTTTTTGATAAACAAGCCACATAAAGAGACTATGGGTAAGTTAGGTTGATTCAAAAGATAAAAGATGCTGGATAATTATTTCACTGAATCAAGAATTTAAATTAGATAAAAATCTTCCCATCTAATCTCCCTCCGTCCTTCCCTCCCTCCCTCCCTCCCTCCCTCCCTCCCTCCCTCCCTCCCCTCCCTATGGATTTATGTATCTCTGTGTGTGTGTATGTATGTATGTACGTACTTACGTACCTACCTACCTTCCTACCTTCCTACCTACCTACCTACCTACCTACCTACCTACCTACGTACCTACGTACCTATTTATCATCTACCTTCCAACCACTCCACAGATATGTGCAGTTGATAAGAGTTTAGGGTCAAACCTGAGCTCTGGGTTGAGGAAAGGGGTGGGAAAAAGAAGTCCTTTCAGCTTCTATCATGAAGATAGGCTGCAGTCCTCACCAGGGTTTCCCTAAGGTTTGAATCTGGTGATGCCACATTAGGAAACTGTGGATGCAGCTTATAGAGGTGGGTTACTAGGAGCAAGCCTTTGAAGGTACCAGCTTGCTTACGGCTGCTCATGGCAGATCTCTTTGTTTTAGGACTGCTGCCGTGATGTGACTAGCTGTTCCAGGTGGCTGATGGTCCTCCCACCATAGAAAGGAGCTGGTCCTGAATAGCACTGTTCCTGCCACACACCCTCCAAACTATGACCCAAAACAAACCTCTTTTCCCTTAAGTCACTTGTGTCAGGTTCTTTGTCACAGTAGTGAAGAAAGGAACTAACATATCTCCTAATCCCGAACTAAGGTAGACCTGAGGTGGAGAGTACCAAAGCAGGTGAGAGGTGTTCACTAGCCCTTGGGCAAGTCACTGCTTTGTCTGTTTCTGACTTTCCTCATCTGTGGAGAGAAGGTTTGGACCAGGTGTTGCTCCCAGGTCTCTGATGCTGAGGCTGACCCTCTCCTTTGGATTCTGGCTTCAATGGTTCTAGTCTCCCTGTTTCAGCTAAGAGGAGATGAGCTGGGGACTGCTCTTAGGCACATGGCAGAAGAGGTAGGGGACAGGAGAGATGGAGGCGGCTCTTCCGGGCTTTTGTTAGCTGTTGGATTGAAAACTGGTGCAGCTGTTTTTTTTACAGCAGCTTCACACTGATGTAGAAAATAGAAGCCGTGTCAGGCCAGTGCTGTGAAAGATCCTGAGAACAAAGTCATTTCTCAAGACATTGCCCTGTTTGAACACTGGGTGACAAGGTGACAGATTTTGTAGACACTTTGTGGGAAAAAATCCACCACCTTGAGTGATTTTGAAACCTTTAGAAATGTTTGGCAAGTGTGAACAGCCCGTTCCCTATCCTCTGTCTTTAATCAATTGCTTCTCAAGAAATGGCTGTGCTACAAGGAAAGACCTGTGTGTTTCTCCCCTCACCGCTGCCTCCCTTTCCAGAGCCCTGGGTTTTCGATACGAAGAGGTAAAGCTTTCTCCATGATCCCTGAAATGGTATCTGCATATTAAAAATACAGCAGCTTCCTTTGCTGTTTGCCTGCGGATTTGTTTCATTTCATACCTCACTGAAGCCTCCTCTCTGTTCAGAACACACTGTACCCAGTTGTAAGGAGAGAAGGAGGGGGAGGAGCCTGAGAGCATCGCTGGTTTTCTTAGCAAATTGAGAAGAAATGTTGAAATGGAAGCTTTAACTTTGAATGGACAGAAACCCAGGGATGAAGGATTTGTTTTGTTTCTGACTTCTTGGGAGCTTTGATATCGGTCTCTTCTTCATCTGAAGGTGGCATCCATTAAGACTTTTCTCAAGAGATGAGCACTGGGTCATTGGGTCTTGGATATCATCACCTTTGAGCTCATGGCTAGCCAGGATCCAGAAACATTAGCATATTGCCTAAGTGTTTGGAGATAATATTTGCATACTGAGTATGACATATCACATCAGAAGTCCAACTACAGCAGTAGCTTAAACGTATCCTTATCCCTAAATTCATACCCACTAAGAACCTCAGAATGTGATGTTATCCAAAGTGAGGTTTTTGTAGGTATAACTAGTTAAGAAAGCAGGAGAAAATTCTTGTGTATTTAGGGCAGACTTAGTAGGAAGTGTTTTTGTGAGATGTTGAGAGGACAGGAAAGACATACAGAGATGGTGTGGAGATGAAGATTGTGTAGCAGCCAGTGGTGCCACATCTACAAACCAAGCAGCAGGTAGTTCTGAAATCACTGGAAGTCAGGACACACAAAGGGTCGCTCTTCCTCTGAGTTCCCAGAAAGATGCAATCCTCTCGACACCACGACTTTGGACTTCTGGTCCCTTGGATTGTATGAGTCTGCATTTCTGTTGTGGTAAGTCACCAGTTTAAGTTAATTTGTGCTGAAACAGTAGGAAGCCAATCTGTTCTTTGAATGTCCCTTGCCTATGCAGTCCTCAGCCTTCAGTGTCCTGGAAAACTTTCTTCTCCTCCAAGTTTTGGCTCAAATGTCATCTTCACAGTGAAGTTCCCCGAACGTTCATTAAAAATTCATTCTTTCCTCTGTGCTCTGCAGCCTTCTGCATTGACTGTGTTCTTGCATTTAGTTAGAGGTTTATAGGCGTGTGCCTCCCTCCTTCGCTGTGGACCTTCTGAGAGGAGGGTTAGCTCTTTCTATCCCCTGGCATATAGCAGACCTTAGGAAATGTGTGCACTCAATGTAGAACTCTTCTGTTTCCTTGGTTAAATTTATTCCTAGACATTAAAATTTTTTTGGTAGCTACTATAAGTAGGATTGCTTTGTTGATTTCTTTTTAGGCAACTTGCTGTTGGAATACAGAAATGCTACAAATTGAATGTTGATTTTGTATCTTGTGGCTTTGCTGGCTTCATTTGTTAGAGCTAAAAGATTGTTTTTGGTAGAATTTTGGTGTTTTCTCTATATAAGATTATATCAGCTGCAAACAATGACAGCTTGTTTTCCTTATTTCATATCTGATGTTCTTTCTTTCTCTCTTTTGACTTGCTACTCTGGCTAGTACTTCCTGTGATGTGTTGAATAAATCCAGTGAGAGTAGGCATTAGTCATGTTCCAAAAGATAACTAAGTATGATGCTAATTCGGGCTATACGTAGTAGAGATAGATGGAAGAGATTATAACATCTTCCAAAGTCGAAGGAAGAGGTAGCAGTAAGAGAGGCAGATTGTCCTAGTTGTCTTTCATATCCTTTATCTACATGAATTTCTTTCCACCTGATGTTGTATTTGTCCTGTGTATTTAGTTGATGACTCTTAACACATCTCTGCCTAAATAATAACTGGATCTGAGTGTTGGCTGTCCAACTGCAAGGTGAGGTTCCTTCCAGGATCATCCATATTTACAAAGTAATGAAGCCTCCATCCTTAGGATGTGGGCAGATGGGAGATGGGAGGGCAACCTGCTGTCTCCACAGGTGATGGAAAATACAAAGGAGCACAGGCCACTTCTGAATCACTGCATCTTCTCAGGAAAGATGGTCCCCTATGTATTCCCTTTTTACCCTTCTGCTACGTGAAAGTGCAGCAAGAAGGAATAATTCTTCACCAGACATCAAGTGTGCTGGCATCTTGACCTTGGACCTTCTACTTTCCAGAAATGTGAGAAATACATTTTTATTATTTATAAACCGCCCATCTTGTGGTATCTAGTTAAAGCAGCAGGAGCAGACGAAGTCACTTTCTGAAAGGCTCTCCCCCTACCCCCACAAGGCCTGGACTTTTCAATGTGGAATTCAAGTCAGTGAACAGAATACACACCCTCCTCAAGTGGGGCAGGGAAGGAGAGGAGAGCACTCTCCCCCATAGCCCAATGAGGCTTGTGATTTATGGCTGTACCAAAGTAGTTCTCTTTAAGTCCCAGGGCCAGGTGCTAAGGTGAAGGACAATCTGGTGATTTAAATGAAACAAAATGACCAGAACCTTCCAGAGATTTCCAGAGGGAGCTGAAGCAAGAGAATCTGAGACCCTCTCATAAATCATCTTCAGACTCAGCGTATGTGGCCTCTACAGTAGAGTCTGTCACCGTCCCCACAGATCCTTGCTTTCCTTGGCTTGTTGACCAAGTAGCTGAGTGTTGTGAAGGAAGCCTCCTGAGATCCTGAGGGAGGCAGAGGGAGGAAAGGCCTTGAGGACCTACAGGGGACATGGAAGGATATACAGGCAGTGGTCTCTATTACTAGGGAGGAACACTGGCTCCCCCTTGCTTTTTTTCTCTCCATCACAGGCAATGGTCAGATAACAGTTCTCTGCATCACCTTTGTTTAACTCTACTGACAAGTACCTTGTGAATTATAACCCAGGCCCCAGGTCACACCAAGGAAATCACACTCATCTGTGTGGGCCAGGAAGCAACTGGAGTCTCTCGTCACTACAGTGTAGGACTTGCTATGGAGAACTGTCTACACAAAAACTTCTTTTCTTCCATTTTCTTCTTTCTTTCTTTCTTTCTTTCTTTCTTTCTTTCTTTCTTTCTTTCTCTTGTTTTAAGTCTCAACAAGTTGAATAAACGAGAATTTTTATTGTTTTTTATTTATTGAAGTTAAATTAAATTAAATGAGAATATCAAATTTCTTTCTTTTTTTTTTTTTTTTGGTTTTTTCGAGAGAGGGTTTCTCTGTGTAGCCCTGGCTGTCCTGGAACTCACTCTGTAGACCAGGCTAGCCTCGAACTCTCGAACTCAGAAATCCGCCTGCCTCTGCCTCCCAAATGCTGGGATTAAAGGCGTCACCGCCCGGTGAGAATATCAAATTTCTTATGTTTTACCTCATAGTAGTGACAGTGAAAGCTAATGTAATAAGGACCCAAGACAGTATTCCTTACCCCAAACAATGGAGATCATCTGGTAGTCAGCAGGCAATGGAAGTGGAGGTGGAAGGATTAGGGGTGGGGCTTAGGTGGGAGGAGCTTCAGTGCACACAGCACTGACTGAGAGCCAGAGAGAGCTACTGTGACCCAGATTGGCTCTTGTGTTGTTGGTTGTCCTGTTGTGGTAAGGTAACCTACCTCCAGGGGGCACTGGAACCTTCCAGTTATCTTCCATCTACAGACAATAAGCCTGTAGTATCTGCTAACATGGGATGGACCCTGCCCCAGGTCAAAATAGAGGTGGCACTCAGAGACTGTTGTGTGAACACCATTTATCTGTTTCTTTATTTCTTCACTTCCAGAAATGCCTGGAATTCCAATGCTGCCAATTCCAGAGAGCCCCGAGGGTTCTGTGGTCTCTTATTGGACTGACTTTTGGCTTTTCATACTTCTAGCCCTGACTCAGATTTCTTGATTCTGTCAAATTTGTTATCCTTTGCCTGTATACTTTTGGAGCGTTCAAGATTTATTCCTGTTTCCTTCTCTCCTACTTCATCTTGTCCTTGTGAGTTTGTCTCTCTTTAAACAATCCCTTTGCTGCACTCTCAGTGAGGCACAGGGAGGGAGGGAGACTCTGCTCTCCACTCTCAACAGCAGGTCTGGATGTTTACTTTCATCTGTACTTCCCTGTGAGAGAGAGCCTGATCCTGGACACTTCATGTGCACTGTCAGCAAAGCTTCATGCTCCCTGCCTGATGGTCATTGCTCCAGGCTTGGTATCTTCTCCCTGGTCCTGATGATGCCCTGTCAGTTAGGCTGCCTCAGCCTGTCTTGCTTCATTCCCATCCCTAAACCGGTACATCATTTTTTCCACTTAGATGCCTGCAGGGCCTTGTCAAGACACTCTTAATCCATTAAGGAAAAAAAAAGGATCAATGGAAAAACAACAGCCAACCAAACAATTGAGTACCTAGATAGGTTGATGAGTCTGAGAACTGGATTTTCTAGATTTTAAGTGGGGGTTTAAGCTCCGATCTTCGGTTTAAAATATTGTTTTGCTGGTTTAGCTATTTAAACATTTAAAAAATTAAATTTTAAGTTAAATTTACTTTTTAAAAAACAGATACATGAAATTGAACACATTAATGTAGTACCACTCGATGTTTTGATACATGAACACCTTGCATAATGTTTGCCAGGTTAAGTATATTTATATCTTCAAACACCATTTCTTTATGATGAACACATTTAAAATAATTTCTTCTAGCTTCCATCAGCATACAGTAAACAACTGTTATGCTGATGCAATTTAAATGCTGGTATTTTTTCTTTTTTTAATTTAGTTGTACCAGACAAACTACTTGAAATCTGGGCTGTCCCAGAAGTTGTGGGACATCATCATTTGTACCCAGGGGAATGTAAGAGGAGGTGAATGCTGCTGTGTTAACATTCTCCTGAGGACACAAACATCTACTCACCTTTCTGTACAAGTGTGAGGACCCGAGTTTAGATACCCCTGATAAAGGCTGGGCATGCTGGCTCATGCCTATGACCCTGGTGCTGGGGGAGCAAAGGCAAGAGGATCTGCAGGGATTGCTAGACAAGCAATCAATCTTTCAGAAACAGTGAGCTCCAGAATCAGTGAGAGACATTGTCTCAAAAAATATAGTGGAGAGTGATTGTGTAAGAAACCAGACATTGATCTGTGGTTTTCATACATGCATACTCCTACTTCTATTGTGCATGCATGGATGGATACATGCACGCATGTACACACACACATACACACACACACACGTACATGGATAAGATTTGTCCAAATTATATATCTAAGTACTGAGGGAGTGAGAGAGAAACTGCTTAGAGCTAAGTTGGGATGTCTATTGCGTGAGGTGAGGGTTCAAACCAGGTTGCAAAAAGAGAAAGTCATTTAGAGGCAAAGAGAATGTTTCCAGAAGGGATACAGCCCAAGGAAAGCTGCAGTCAGATTACTCCCATGTTGTTAGGCCTGTATGAATTTGAACAAGATGGAGGTTGTGCTGTTGGCTAGGATTAGAGTATCGACAGTTGATAGAGGGAGGGCATGGAGAAGCAACAGCTCAACAGGCTTTGAATGGCGTCTTGAGCTGGGACTCAGTAAAGAAATATACCTGTTTGGAGCTTTTAAGTTCAGCAGAATGTGGTTCATCTCTGTCCACCTGTCTCTCCCCAGTCAATCCGGCCTTTGGCCCTATCTTAGTTTCCAGTTCTCTGTTTGTTTACTGTCTCCAGTCTCTGGCAGCAGCCTTTGTGCTTTTAAAATGTTTCCTGCAATTCTCTTAATAACTGCTGATGAGTTTACAGCTCTGAATTCCAATCACACACCTCTGAGGTCCATGTTCCCTTAGTCTTTCCTGCCCCTGATGACGACAGAGTCTGTGCTGATAGTTTGCTCTGGCCTGGATACTAAGAGCAGGGATAGATGTTGAAGAGATGGAAGGTTGCCTGCCTGCTCCATGATGACACTTGGGAGATGTGCTTACTCCATGACTTCTGTGGACAAAGAGCTTCTCTTATTCCCTTGAAATCTGCCAGCTCTGAAATGTATGATGAATTCCCTGTCCCCACTCCCAGAGGTAGCTGCCAAGAAGACAGGTTAAAAGCCTGTATTTATGGCAAATGACACATTCTGAACAAGATGTTGTTTAAGGACACAGTGAGTTCTTACTGTTTCACAGGCTCCAAGGGCTGAACAGTGAGTGTGAAGACCAAGCCTGTGGGTGAGTCTACCTCACACCCACCCAAGACAGAGGGTCTCAGAGGCAGTGGGGGCCTGGGGACCCGATAGGGCTCTGCTGAGGCTGAGGCTGGATCACACTGGAGGATAGTTAAATGCTTAAGGACGGTACAAGCTGGTTGTTTAGCAGCTGTGGGATGAAATTGGGCATATTAGGTCTTTTTACTGGAAAACATTATAACTCAGGTTAGTTACTTCACCCTGGAGAACTGGTTTACCAGCCCTGCATGAAAACAGCCTCACTCTGGGAGAGAGAGAGAGAGAGAGAGAGAGAGAGAGAGAGAGAGAGAGAGAGCTGAAGCTTGCCCAGGGATCCTGTTTGGATAGAGGGGTTAGTGAACTGGCTGTGGAGAATTGCTTCCTGGAGGATGAGAAGTTTAGGAGAGGAACAGAAAAATAAAAGTAAATGGATCTTCATTCTGTCAAGCTTCTCTTCTGCTCCACAGGTCTGAAATAGAAAGCTGCAGCTGTTTATAGTGAAAAACCTCACATATTAGCCACAACAAATTCCTCTCCTCATTATTATTATTATTTTTAGAAAATGTGCCCGTGTTTATAGCGTATGTTGTACGTGTGTTGACATGTGTGTGTATGCACACACACTTGGGCTACAAGCACTTGCGTGCATGGAGGCTTGGGGCAGATGTTGGGGGTCTTACTAAGTCTCTCTCTACCTAATTATCACAGCAGAATTTCCCAATTAAAAGAGCTCACGGATACACTAGTCTACCTAGACAGCCTGCTCTAGAGATCCCATGTCTTTGCTTTCTGAGTAGTGGGATTACAGGATGCCATTCACATTGCCTCTGGGGACCTGAACTTTAACTGCAAGCCCTTATCTGAGGAGCCATCTTCCTGGACCCTTCTTCTCATTGTTTTGTCTACTATATCTTTGCTTTTTTACTGCTCACTCTTTCGTGAAGAGAAAAGGTGGCTTGTGGTTCCTAAATCCCAACCAAACAAGCTATGACTCACATTTCACAGAGCGGGCACAGTAATGCAGAAGGCCAACTTATACCCAGTTAGCAATTTGACCAATGAGATAGCAAAAATCTGAGAAGCTAATTATCAGATGGTTGTTTTTTCCTTTACATGAATGCCCCTGCTGGTAAGCATAAAGCGAAAGACTCTTCTTCAGCCTAGTGGATGTCTTGGCTTTAACTAAATATTCAGTACAGGGGGCCAAAGTTGGACATTAGCCTAGTGGTGAACATCAGACACTAGAGGCGACTTCCCCATCCATATCTGTTAGAGTTTGCACAATGACACACACCAAACAAACAAACACAAACAAACAAAATTACCCTCCCCCCAACAAACAAACAACAAATAGTGTCCAGATGGTATAAAGCAGTGGTTCCCAACCTGTGTGTCATGACCCCTTTGGGGGAGTCAAATGACCCTCTTGCAGAGATTGCCTAAGACTATTGGAAAACACAGATATTTACATTATAATTCAGATGGTAGCAACATTACAGTTAGGAAGTAGCCATGGAAATAATTTTATGGTTGGGGGCAGGGGTCACCACAACATGAGGAACTGTTTTAAAGGGCCACAGCATTAGGAAGACTGAGAACCAGTGGTGTGGAGGAAAGCCTTGGAAAGGTCAGTCCAGAAGACAGATACCCAGAACTACTAATCTAACTACTGAGACAGACCCAAGGCAAGCAATGCAGCTGCCATTAGCCACAGTGAGTGGCTCAGGTGACAGATGTTGGCAACACCAGGGCTGCCAGTTGCCTACTGAACCAGGATGGATGCAGTGCAATTATTCTCTGTATTTATTTGTGTGAGATTAGACTTGACTGGGGAATGTTCTCTCCCTCTTCTGAATTATTAACATCTAATAAAAGGTTATAGCTAAATTCCTAGACAACCTCACGCGTGGAAATAAAACCATCATTTTTGTTTTAACACAGCTGCTATGCATTTCACTCCTATTATTGGGGAATATAAAAGAAGAAAAAGAATGCTGATTGTCTGCAGTCCTCCGGGCTCTTGCTTTGGCAGTTGGCCTTCCTCCTTGGAGAAGGTGTTTTTCTCGGTTGTGGGGTGGGTCTCCTCATCTTCAGTCCTTCTCCATTGACAAATGCAGCTTTTTGGTTCTTTCTAATTACCCTGACCTCAGCTATGGGCCCCTTTCCTGGCAGAGCTCTGTCTGTGGGTAGATTATAAGGGTGGAGACTTGTGACATTGATGGGTTTGTGGTCTGAAGGCAGTGCGTCAATCAGCTTGTCTGTCAGTCGGTCAGCAAGTCTTTATTTATCTCAGTGGGTGCAGAGCAGCCTATTGGACAGTTGGGACACGTGGTCTCTCTGCCTGCAGTCATTTCCCCTCACACCATCCTACACACAACTGTCACATTAACTCTTTCTCAGATACAATTCTAATCCTGTTGAACTTTGGCTCAAACACATTTGGTGACTGACTCCCCATTTCGTCCAGGAAATGTATGCTTTGCGTAGTGCCTGGGGTGCAGCATTCTGGCTCATCTTTAAGCTTTTGTCCTTTTTGCTCTTAAGCCTCTTCATGGCCTCAGTGGGACTGCTTGCTGTCTTTTTAACACACCATGTAACTTCCTACCCCTGTCCTGCTTTTAGCTGAGATCCATGTGCAGTTTCTGCAGATCCTTCCAGACGGCACTCAGTGTTGTGAACCATCTCTGGTCATCCCGGCCAGGACTCACTGATGATGTAGATGATAGCTCCCTATGCCAGCATTTTCTGAGGCAGGTGGGCATGGAGGCAGGGAGCAGTGGCTCTGACATCAGACTCAGATTTTAAACCCCAGATAAATGTCCTCTCTGAGTCTCATTTCCCCTCCCAATAGTTTTAAATGTATGAAGCCCATAAATATTAAAATTAAAGAAGTTCAATGACCTCCCCTCCCCAGGTAGAATAAATGCCATCCAACCATACAAAACCAATCAGCATATTGCTTAGGAATAAATATGAACACAAAAACTTCCAGGAGGATGAAGGAGCTCCCAGTGTACAATGAATCTTCTTGCTTAGGGGATTTGAAGGGCAAATGAACATTTATTGTTATTTGAAGTGACTATATAACAATTTTTGCATATATGATAGATACCACAATAAACATAAAATTAACGACATTCATTCATCCTTCTGTTGCTTATAGCACAAGCCACTTCTAATAACATTCCCCAGCCATCCATCTCTCTTCTACTAGATTCTAACTGCTCCAAGGCTTGTTTCTGTCATCATTGTCCCCTTTCTCTCTTCCCTATGCCCATTCATTGCTAAGACCCAACAACAAGCAATCTAGGCCCCTTGCCTACTCACAGAGTTGTGTTTGAGTCAGGTTTGGCAAAAGATGGAGACCATAAACTCCAAATAGTCTGTCTGCTTCATTAACTCAAAATGGTCTGCTCCATGGAAGGAACTTGTTTCTCAGATGGTGATATGGCTCTTTTAGTACCTCAGATCTTAGCTCCTGGAATCAGGCACTGGATCACAAAGGGACCCTCATACCTCCTCCTCCTTCTATAATGATGCACATTCTGAGTTTGGGCAAAGGACATCTAAATGTTTCTAACAGGTTTTCTGGACCCAGCCATGAAGGGATGAGTCGACCTAGAGACATCACACCCAACTATGTGAGGCTTTCCCTGAGAAAGCTGGACCCTGCAGAGGTCCTCAAGCAATATCCAGTGCGCTCAGAAGTTTTGTCCAGGATTTTTCTGCTCAACAGAGATGGGACTTCATTCACTTCAATCTTCAACACAGGGTGTGACCATGGGAACATGTCAAGGAGGTACAGCTATAGCCTTTAGTTCTTCAAATCTGACTTAGGTACCCCCTTTTTCCTCTTTGATGTCTTGTGTGCCTCAGCACAGTCTGCACAGTTTTGTGCTCTGTGTCATAGTAGCACACCGGCTGAATCTCCTGAGCACTCTCCAGCTTTCTCTCCTCCTGGGCAGTCTTCCCTCTTCATCCACCTGCTCTGTCTATTTCCACACTCGAGGATTACTAGATGTTATATTCTTACAGGAATCAAGGGTCATCTGAGTCTTAAGATTTTTGTCCTTAAAACGGGGAGAATTACAGCTATTTTGAGAGAGTGATTTGAAGGATCAAATGGCTTAATCTCTGTGAAATGCTTAGAAGACAGTCCAGTATCTGTGGTAAACACCACAGAAAGTTTTCCGTTGTCATTTCTAAAAAGTATAAGCCAGAGTGTTGGGTGCAGTGGGGCGCACCTGCAATTCTAACACTTGGGACATAGAGGTGGGAAGGTCAAGAGTTCAAGGTCATCCTAGCTGCATAGAAGTCATGTTGGGCTGCATGAGGCCCTACCTCAAAACAACAAACCATCAAACATACACTCCCCCAAACAAATTAAATATTAAAGAGAGAAGACTTTATGTGTGAGTGAGAATGGGTTGGGGGAAGGGGATCCTATGCTCAATACATAATATATACCAGTAAGAAAATTAAAAGAAAACACAATAAAAAAAAGCCAGATGACTATTAATTTATAATGGGCAACATTCAATAGAATGTCTGCAAAATAGGCAAGAGAACTCCAGATCCAAAAGCCTATAGTAATAGCAGCAGCTCACATATGTTAAGATGTAAAAGCAACTGCTCATCCACAGGGAAGTCTATCAACACTCAGTCTACAAACTGAATCAGGGCTAGTGTCTCTCTCTTTACATGCACGTCTGCACGTGCGTGCGTGCGTGCGTGCGTGCGTGCGTGCGTGCGTGCGTGCGTGCGTGCATGTGTGTGTGTGTGTGTGTGTGTGTGTGTAGGAGTATGTATGCATGTGTGTGTGCAAGTGCTGGTACATGTTGGTATATGCATGAGGAGGCCAGGAGACAACCTTAGACACCATCTTCAGGAGCACTATCCATTTTCTTTTGAGACAGGGTTGGTCACTGAACCTGGAGCTCACACCAATTAGGCTAGCCTGACTGGCCAGAGAGCCCAGGGATCCTCTCTGCCTCCCCAGTGCTGGCATTAGAAGGGTATCACCACACATGCATTTTAACATGGGTTCTTGGAGATTGAACTCATGATTTCCAGGCAAGTACTTTATCATTTAAACTATTTTTCTAGCTCTTTCATTTAACTTTAATTCTCGATATAAATATTACTTTCATCATTTTAAAGTGTCAGGTACTAAAATTCCTTGAGGTTCAAGGGCTTCCCCAGGGAGACCTTGCATAGTTGCTGGGAGACAGTGTCTTCTGGCTTCAACCTCATCTTCTTATTCTTACTGTTGTCCCCAGTCCATGATTAAGAAGATCCACCTTGGTGCATGGAGGCATTTAGAGCCTCTGGGGAAGATGTGTGGACCCACACACTGGCTCCGCATACCGTGGATCAGCCAGTATGAGGGATGTTGTACCCTGAACTCCATTCTACAAGCCACAAGCTCAGTTCTTTTTTTTTTTTTTTTTTTTTATTGGATGATTTATTTACATTTCCTATGTTGTCCCCTTACCCCATCCCCCACCACCCCCTCGGAACCCCCAATCCCCTCGCCCCTCCTCCTTCTTCTCTGTGGATGTAACCTCTATCTACACCCCCCCACTCCCACCTCCCCACCCTCAAAATTCCCACCCCCTGGGGCATCCAGCCTTCATGAGGTCAAGGTTCTCTTCTTCCACCTATGCCCAGCAGGGCCCTCCACTTTTACATATTCAGCTGAAGCCCTGGATCCCCCCCTAAGTGCTCCCAGGCTGGTGGTTTAGACCCTGGGAGCTGTGGTTGGTTGGTATTGTTGCTCTCCTCATGGTGCCACAAACCCTTTCAGCTCCTTCAGTCTTCACTCTAACTCCTCCATTGAGAACCCCATGATCAGTTCAATGGCTAGTTGTGAGCATCTGCCTCTGAATATGTCTGACTCTTGAAGGCCTCTGAGGAGATATCCATATCAGGCTCTTATCAGCATGCACTTCCTGTCTTCCACATCAGCATCTACCTTTGGTGATTGCACATGGGATAGATACTCAGGTGGGGTGGTCTTGAGACAGCCCCTCCTTCAGTTTCTGTCCCTCACTTTGTCTCCATATTTGCTCCCTTGAGTATTTTGTTGCTCCTTCTAAGAAGGACCGAATCACCCTCACTTGGTCTTCCTTCTTTATGGGCTTCATGTGGCCTGTGAGTTGCATCTTGGGCATTTCAAGGTTCTAGGCTAATATCCAATAATCAGTGAGTGAATACCATGTGTCTTCTTTTGTGATTGGCTTACCTCACTCAGGATGATAATTTCTAGTTCCATCCATTTACCTAGGAACCTCTCGAATTCATTGTTTTTAATAGCTGAGTAATACTCCATTGTGTAAATATACCACATTTTTTGAATCCATTCCTCAGTTGAAGGACATCTGGGTTCTTTCCAGCTCCTGGCTATTATAAATAAGGCTGCTATGAACATAGTTGAGCATATGTCCTTATTATATGTTCGAGCACCTTCTGGGTATATGCCTAGGAGTGGTATAGCTGGATCCTCGGGTAATGCTATGTCCAATTTTCTGAGGAACCGCCACACTGATTTCCAAAGTGGTTGCACCATCTTGCAGTCCCACCAACAATGGAGGAGTGTTCCTCTTTCTCCACACCCTCGCCAGCATCTACTAGCACCTGAGTTTTTAATCTTAGCCATTCTGACTGGTGTGAGATGGAATCTCAGGGTTGTTTTGATTTGCATTTCCCTGACGACTAAGGATGCTGAACATTTCTTTAGATGCTTCTCGGCCATTCGAGTTTCTTCCGTTGAAAATTCTTTGTTAAGCTCTATACCCCATTTTTTAATAGGGTAATTTGGTTGTCTGGAGTCTAATTTCTTGAGTTCTTTGTATATATTGGATATTAGCCCTCTATCAGATGTAGGATTGGTAAAGATCTTTTCCCAATTTGTTGGTTGTCGTTTTGTCCTATTGACAGTGTCCTTTGCCTTACAGAAACTTTGCAATTTTATGAAGTCCCATTTGTCAATTCTCGATCTTAGAGCATATGCCATTGGAGTTCTGTTCAGGAACTTTTCCCCTGTGCCCAAGTATTCGAGGCTTTTCCCCACCTTCTCTTCTATTAGTTTCAGTGTATCTGGTTTTATGTGGAGGTCCTTTATCCACATAGACTTGAGCTTTGTACAAGGGGATAAGAATGGATCAATTTTCATTCTTCTACATGTTGTCTTCCAGTTGAACCAGCACCATTTGTTGAAAATGCTGTCCTTTTTCCACTGGACAGTTTTAGCTCCTTTGTCAAAGATCAAGTGACCATAGGAGTGTGGGTTCATTTCTGGGTCTTCAATTCTATTCCATTGATCTTCCTGCCTGTCTCTGTACCAATACCAGGTAGTTTTTATCACTATTGCTCTGTAGTACAGCTTGAGGTCAGGGATGGTGATTCCTCCCGAAGTTCTTTTATTGTTGAGAATAGTTTTCGCTATCCTAGGTTTTTTGTTATTCCATATGAATTTGAGAATTTCCTTTTCTAACTCTGTGAAGAATTGAGTTGGGATTTTAATGGGGATTGCATTGAATCTGTAGATTGCTTTTGGCAAGATGGCCATTTTTATTATATTAATCCTGCCAATCCATGAGCATGGGAGATCTTTCCATCTTCTGAGATCTTCTTCAATTTCTTTCTTCAGAGACTTGAAGTTCTTGTCATACAGGTCTTTCACTTGCTTGGTTAGATTCACACCAAGGTATTTTATATTATTTGCAACTATTGTGAAGGGTGTCATTTCCCTAATTTCTTTTTCAGTCTGTTTATCTTTCATGTAGAGGAAGGCTACTGATTTGTTTGAGTTGATTTTATAACCAGCCACTTTGCTGAAGTTGTTTATCAGGTTTAGGAGTTCTCTGGTGGAAGTTTGGGGGTCACTTAAGTATACTATCATATCATCTGCAAATAGCGATATTTTGACTTCTTCCTTTCCTATTTGTATCCCTTTGACTTCTTTTTGCTGTCTAATTGCTCTGGCTAAGACTTCCAGTACTATATTGAATAGGTAGGGGGAGAGTGGGCAACCTTGTCTAGTCCCTGATCTTAGTGGGATTGCTTCAAGTTTCTCTCCATTTAGCTTGATGTTGGCTACTGGTTTGCTGTAAATTGCTTTTACTATGTTTAGGTAGGGGCCTTGAATTCCTGATCTTTCCAAGACTTTTATCATGAAGGGATGTTGAATTTTGTCAAATGCTTTCTCAGCATCTAGTGAGATGATCATGTGGCTTTTTTCTTTAAGTTTGTTTATATAGTGGATTACATTGATGGATTTCCGAATATTGAACCATCCCTGCATTCCTGGGATAAAACCTACTTGATCATGATGGATGATTGTTTTGATGTGGTCTTGGATTCGGTTTGCTAGAATTTTATTGAGTATTTTTGCATCGATGTTCATAAGGGAGATTGGTCTGAAGTTCTCTTTCTTTGTCGGGTCCTTGTGGGGTTTGGGTATGAGTGTAATTGTAGCTTCATAGAACGAATTGGGTAGTGTTCCTTCTGTCTCTATTTTGTGGAATAGTTTGAAGAGAATTGGTATTAGGTCTTCCTTGAAGGTCTGATAGAATTCAGCACTAAAACCATCTGGTCCTGGGCTTTTTTTAGTGGGGAGGCTTTTGATGACTGCTGCTATTTCCTGAGGGGTTATGGGACTATTTAGATGGTTTATCTGCTCCTGGTTTAACTTCGGTACCTGGTATCTGTCTAGGAAATTGTCCATTTCATCCAGGTTTTCCAGTTTTGTTGAGTATAGGCCTTTGTAGTAGGATCTGATGATTTTTTGAATTTCTTCAGTTTCTGTTGTTATGTCTCCCTTTTCAGTTCTGATTTTATTAATTTGGATACTGTCTCTGTGCCCTCTGGTTAATCTGGCTAAGGGTTTATCTATCTTGTTGATTTTCTCAAAGAACCAACTCCTGGTTTTATTGATATTTTGTATTGTTCTTTCTGTTTCTATTTGGTTGATTTCAGCCCTGAGTTTGATTATTTCCTGCCTTCTACTCCTCCTGGGTGTATTTGCTTCTTTTTGTTCTAGAGCTTTTAGTTGTGCAGTCAACTTGTTAGTGTGTGCTCTTTCCAGTTTCTTTTTGTAGGCACTTAGAGCTATGAGCTTTCCTCTTAGCACTGCCTTCATGGAGTCCCACAAGTTTTGGTATGATGTGTCCTCATTTTCATTGAATTCTAAAAAGTCTTTTATTTCTTTCTTTATTTCTTCCTTGACCAAGTCATCATTGAGTAGAGAGTTGTTCAGTTTCCATGTGTACGTGGGTTTTCCATTGTTTTTGTCATTATTAAAGACCAGTCTTAGTCCGTGGTGATCTGATAAGATGCAAGGGATTATTTCAATCTTTTTGTATCTGTAGAGGCTTGTTTTGTGACCAATTATATGGTCTATTTTGGAGAAGGTACCATGAGGTGCTGAGAAAAAGGTATATTCTTTTGTTTTAGGATGAAATGTTCTATAGATGTCTGTTAAGTCCATTTGGTTCATAACTTCTGTTAATTTCAAAGTGTCTCTGTTTAGTTTCTGTTTCCATGATCTGTCCATTGCTGACAGTGGGGTGTTGAAATCCCCCACTATTATTGTGTGAGGTGTAATGTGTGTTTTGAGCTTTAGTAAAGTTTCTTTTATGTATGTAGGTGCCCTTGCATTTGGAGCATAGATGTTCAGAATTGAGAGTTCACCTTGGTAGATTTTTCCTTTGATGAGTATGAAGTATCCTTCCTTATCTTTTTTGATTAATTTTGGATGAAAGTCGATTTTATTTGATATTAGAATGGCTACTCCAGCTTGTTTCTTGGGACCATTGGCTTGAAAAATTGTTTTCCACCCTTTTATTCTGAGGTAGTGTCTGTCTTTGTCACTGAGGTGCGTTTCTTGTATGCAGCAAAATTCTGGGTCTTGTTTGTGTATCCAGTCTGATAGTCTGCGTCTTTTTATTGGGGAATTGAGACCATTGATGTTAAGAGATATTAAGGAAAAATGATTGTTGCTTCCTGTTATTTTTGTTATTAGAGGTAAAGTTATGTTTGTATCTTTTTTGGGGGTTGTTGGAAGATTACTTACTTGCTTTTCCTAGGTTGTAGTTTCCCTCCTTGTGTTGGCATTTTCCATCAATTATCCTTTGAAGTGCTGGGTTTGTGGGAAGATATTGTGCAAATTTGGTTTTGTCATGGAATATCTTGGTTTCACCATCTATAGTGATTGAGAGTTTTGCTGGGTATAGTAATCTGGGCTGGCAATTGTGTTCTCTTAGTGTCTGTATGATGTCAGTCCAGGCTCTTCTGGCTTTTATAGTCTCTGGTGAGAAGTCTGGTGTAATTCTTATAGGTCTGCCTTTATATGTTACTTGACCTTTTTCCCTTACTGCTTTTAGTATTTTTTTTTTGTTTTGTGCATCTGATGTTTTGATTATTATGTGACGGGAGGTATTTCTTTTCTGGTCTAGTCTATTTGGTGTTCTGTAGGCTTCTTGTATGTTTATGGGCATCTTGTTCTTTAGGTTAGGGACGTTTTCCTCAATAATTTTATTGAAGATATTTACTGGCCCTTTAAGTTGGGAATCTTCATTCTCATCTATACCTATTATCCTTAGGTTTGGTCTTCTCATTGTGTCCTGGATTTCCTGGATGTTTTGAGTTAGGAGTTTTTTGCATTTTGCATTTTCTTTGACAACTGTGTCAATATTTTCCACCGTATCTTCTGCATTTGAGATTCTCTCTTCTATCTCTTGTATTCGGTTGGTGATGCTTGCGTCTGTGACTCCTGATCTCTTTCTTAGGTTTTCTATCTCCATGGTTGTCTCCCTTTGAACTTTCTTTATTGTTTCTATTTCTAGTTTCAGATCCTGAATGTTTTTGTTTAATTCCTTCTTTGTGTTTTCTTCCATTTCTTTAAGGGATTTCTGTGATTCCTCTTTAAGGGCTTCTATCTGTTTACTTGTACTCTCCTGTATTTCTTTAAGGGAGTTACTTAATTCCTTCTTATAATCCTCTATCATCATCATGAGAAGTGATTTTAATTCTGAATCCTGCTTTTCAGGTGTGATGGGGTGTTCAGGGCTTGCTATATTGGGAGAATTGGGCACTGATGATGCCAAGAAACTTTGGTTTCCGTTGCTTATGTTCTTGCGCTTGCCTTTCGCCATCTGGTTAACTCTAGTGGTACCTGCCCTCACTGTGTAAAACTGGAGTCTGTATTTCCAGTTATCTTGCTTATTGCAGAGCTCCTCAGAGTCCAGAGGACTCTGTGGTCTTATGCTCCTAATCTCCTGGGTGGAATAACTCCTGGGACTCAGGCCACCTCTTGGATCTGGAAATCCTTCTGCTCTGAGTGCAGTGGGTCCTCGATGACTCAGGATTCAGTTTCAGCTGCTCTGAGTGCAGTGGCTCCAGCTGCTCTGAGTGCAGTGGCTCCTGGATGGCTCAGGATTCAGTTTCTCAACAGGACAGGAGCAGACCGACTCTGTGTCAGCTGCTCTGAGTGCAGTGGCTCCTGGATGACTCAGGATTCAGTTTCTCCACAGGACAGGAGCAGACCAACTCTGTGTCTGCTCCAGCCCAGAGGACCAGGCAGGGGCAGAAGGGAAGTGGAATTCCGGAGGGGCGGGGTTTGGGTAGCTGCTGTGCCCTGGATGTCCCTGGCTCCCCGATCTATCTCTGGGGTTTAGGGAGTGAGATGGAGATCTTACCAGCTGCTCTGAGTGCAGTGGCTCCTGGATGACTCAGGATTCAGTTTCTCAACAGGACGGGAGCAGACCGACTCTGTGTCTGCTCCAGCCCAGAGGACCAGGCAGGGGCAGAAGCACAAGCTCAGTTCTTACAGAGCAGAAGTGGGCAGTGGACTATGGTGAGCCATGTCTGGGCATTCTGCTGTTTAGCAGACTCACAGAAACATCGGAGGGCAGATTGCTTTGTTTCTGCCATCCAGGTGGCAGTCATGTGTGTGAACTCCAAGAATTCTAACTCTCTTCACTATTAATCTAATGAACATTAATTAGGTAGGCACATTTGCAGCAGAAATCCCCAAACAAATCAATGATGTATTGTCTAATCATGCATGTCAAAGCCAAATAGAAATGTTTGGAGATCATTTGCAGTTTTCCTGTGATCTGATCCAGTGAGTTTCTCCACCTGGCTTGGAAACAGAACTCGTGCTCTCTAGACACTCCACTCCCATCTCCTAAGTCACTCACATTCTGTAGGATGACCCTCATCCCGTCACCGGCCAGGCAGGTGTTGTTTGGGGATGCCTCTGCCAGCCCACACACTGTACCTCATGGTTTATGTCAGTGTGCTTGATGCAGAAGGCATCTCAGCACAGTGCCAAGTGAGGCATGCAACTTTGATAGTGATGGCAATTAGTATGTTTGTGTCTCAAACAAATTAAATTTGCTAAATTATTCAAGCCTAGGCTCCTAGGGTTTTGATGATCTGGGTTCTAGTTCGGGTCCCAGCATTCATTAGCCGTGTGTCTCAGTCTGGATCCTGAGAGGAGACTCCTGTGTGTATATGTGTGTGTGGTTTATATGCACATATGTATATTGTGTGTGGGTATGTTTGATGCTTGATTGCATGTGGACATGTAGAGACTGGAGGTCTACATTCAGTATTTTCCTCTGTTACTCTCCATTTTTATTGTTTGAAGAAACTCTAACTAAACCTGGAGCTTGATCTTTTGGCTAGAATGGCTGGCCAGTGAGTCCTTGGGATCCTGGGATCTGCCTGTCTCTGTCCACTCTTACTGATGCTGGAATTATAAACCCAAGATGGCATACCTTTATACTAGAGGTCCAGGGAAATCTCGGTTTCTCTATTCTTTTATTTTCTTGCTTATCACTTCAAATTGGTTCAACCTGACTGTAAGCCAGAGGGTCAAGGAACATCTGACAGAGTCCCTGTTAGTTTAGAGTAGTGTGGAGAAACCTGGACAGTCACTCTGAGGCTGGAGAAAGGACACAAACCAAGGTCACTCGGCCCACCATGTGATCCTGGATAAGTTGTAAGGAGAGGATGGCACTTTTATCTAGCCTCAGCAGACTATTGAGTTAGAGGACTTTAAGACATAACAAATGGACTTGTACTGTGGTTTGGACATGAAGTATATCTTCTAAGGGCTTGAATGTTGGGATCTTGGTACCCAGGTAGTGTCACTACTATGTAGGAGGCTCTGGAAAATGTTAGTAGGCAGAACACAGTGAGAGGAAGCATGGCAGGTCCTCTGGGATGTCACGTCCCTTGCTTCTTTTTGTGTCTTTCTGCCATGAGGTAGGTGAACAGCTATGTCTTCCGTGCTTCCTGTCTCACTTCCATGATGCTCTGCCTCAGCAGCCCAGAATCAGGAGAACCAAGGACCACAGACCGAAAGCTCTGAAACCGTGAGCTAAAATAAAGAATTTCCCCTGTAAGTTGTTTCTGTCAAGTTTCTGTCTGCATTTGGTCACACTGATGAGAAAACAGAATAGTATAGGTTGCCTTTTCCTGACCCTGCCTTTTCTTTTACTTAGCTGACATTCTTTTGATTGGATCAATCTTACAAGGGGCAAGTGCAGGAAGACGCAGGCCCAAAGCAAAAGAAACCCGTGGCAGGCACCCAGGAGAGGGTGGAGGGGAGGAGCCAGCTTGCATGGCTGCTGTTTCCACACACAGAGAGAAATTACACATTTGTTCTTGATTCATATTGAAGCAATCTTTTTCTCTTTGTTGCAGTTTATTCAGGTTTATGGAGCACATAAAGACCTACAAAGGCGGACTTTTGATGTAGTTATGCAGCTATAAACTTATACAGCTGTAATAATTGCATTTTAATGATTTCTTTATATTGCCATAATTGGTAGAGTTAATGATCATGTCAACTGGACGAGGAAAAAGAACATTCATGGCAGCCAATCCCCTTCTCTCTAAGACTCTCTGGAGGCAATAGAAAGATACATGTTTTCCAATTTCTCTTTATTCACAGCTAATGGACCCCCAATGGGTAGTTCCTGAACTCCAGAAACTTCTCTTTGGACTGGCTTCCATCTGATACATACACTTAATTTGCCCTGTGCCCTGAGCAAATCTTCTTCCCAAGGAGTAGCCAGGCTGGAGCATCTTCTATTCCTCATCCTCTCGTTACTACAGTTTCACTGCACAGTAGTTTTCCATTTCAGGCTTCATTACTGAAGAAAGCACTGGGAAATAAAAGGGTTGGGGATGGTGTGCGCACGTGTGCCTGTTATTTAATCATGTCCCAAGTGCTGAGGAAAAAAAAAGTCCCTCTGAGATCAGAGCTGGATGAAAGATCTCGTTTTTTAGCTGGAGGGGAAAGAGGGAGCTAAAAATCAGCTCGCCTGAAAAATTCTCATAAAATTTGCAAAATCTTGAAACTGAAAGTTCTGCAGTGCAGAGGCACTTCCAGGCTGTGTGAACAGGGTCGCTTAGGGCCTCTTTGGGACTGTGCTTGGATGGGGCTGCTGTCAATCAAGATAATGGTAGGCTTGAGATGCGGGTGGAGGGAACTGACCCTCAAAATAGGATGGCTTTGGGCAAGACTAGAAAATAAATAATCACTTTCCTCCTACCTTCCCCATCTGCTTCTGGCAAAGAGAGGAAACGGAAGCTGGTTAATTCCACCCCCAACCCCAGACCCCTGCCTACACCCCTGGTTTGACAGGCAGTTCTGACATTCTGGACATCCCCCTAGGATATGTCAATTGGATTATTGATAATTTGTAATGACTGTGGTGGTGGGGTCAGTGGAAGGGCTGTGAAGAGGAAGTGGTGGTGGTGGGCAGGGCTTTCTGACTAGCGGGGTGTGTGTGGTGGGGTGTGAGGCCATAGCTAGAGCTGCTGCTGCTCAATAGGTAAGGGCCTGATGGACTTGATCCTTTAAATTGGTTCTGCAATGCATTGTGGGAGTCAGTGTCCGCAGACTTCCTGATTTCTTTAGGCTTTGTTGAAGGTAACGTGGAATGTAGATTTATGATCTGAACACTTACCAAGCCAGGGTGCAGAGAGTAGAGGCACAGATAGAGTGTGTGGAGATGCCAGCCTGGCAGGAATCCAGAGACATTTTATAAACTATTAGTCCTCTCCTCCTGAGAATGGTTACATGTCGGCTGAAGGCTAGTCTTGGGGAGGAGAGAGTCTCCCCCAGCTCAACAGCTAGCAACACAAAGAACCTACTTTGAGAGATAGGAGGTGGTCAGACTCCTCAGGTCAGTTTCTGTCTTTAACTAGGGCCAGGAGGAAGAGGGGTAGAGTGAAGGAAGACTCTCAGTGGGAGTACTGTGGTCACTTTAGTTTCATCTTTTCCCCCTAAACATGTAACTTGATGACTTTTAGAAAGTCCTCATGTCTTAGGGTTTCTATTGCTGTCAAGAGACACCATCACCATGGCAGCTCTTATAAAGGAAAACATTTAACTGGGGTTGGCTTACAGTTTAGAGGTGTAGTCTATTATAGTCATAGCAAGCAGCATGGCAGCATCCAGGCAGACTTGGTGCTGGAGAAGGAGCTGAGAGTTCTTGTAGGCAGCAGAAGGGGACTGAATCTCACACCAGACATTGCTTGAGCATAGGAGACCTCAAAGCCAGTCCCCACAGTGACATACTTCCTCTAATAAGGCCATGTCTCCTAATAGTGTCACTCTCTGGGCCAAACAAAATACATGAGTTTATGGGGGCCATCCCTCTTCAAACCACTATGCCCCATCTCCTACTTTCCACTATCCTGATAACTTTCACCCTGCCTGAAATGCTACCTAAAGACATCATGGCTGATGGCCAACCTGTGAAAAGATAGTGTGCCATTATGACTAAAGGTGTACTGAGTTATACTATGCCTTGGGGTGACTGTCTGTCAGTACTATTTACTTGAGATCATGAAGGGAGATCAGCAGCACAGGAAGAGGAAAAAGCCTCTGTAAGCAAATAAAAAGGATGAACACAATTTGATAGATTCCAGAGAACTGATCTTTGGGGAAAATCTCAGATGAAGGATCTTTTTTTTCTTTTTTCTTTCCAGGAATAAAGAGAAAGGGAAACAGGAAGGTGGAAAAGACAGTCTCATCTGCTTTAGAAAGTTTTTGTTTTTTATTAATGCAGATTTGATAGACAGTCTTAATTTTTTTCTTAGATATAATGTCTCCTTATGTAACCCAGACTGATTTTGAATTTACTATATAGCTTAGGCTAGTTTTGAACTTTAAATTCTCCTGCCTCAGTCTTATAAGTACTAGAATTATAGCCACTGCATTACCATGGCCATGTTTCTCTCTGATTTTTTTTTTAAGATGGAGTCTCTTGTAGCCCAGTTTGGCCTCAAAATTGTCTATAGCTAAGGATGACTTTAAACTCCAGATCCCCCCACCCCCACCTTCCTGGTTCTGGGATTACAAGCCTGTGCTACTATGCTTCACTACTCTCTGACCCTTAATAGGACCTGGTGCATTGTTGTTTGTCAGTAGACAGATCAATTCTGTAGGACAGGGCAAGGTGACCTGTATCGTGAATAAAGAGCTACATGGTATTGGGACAGTTACATGCAAAAAACTGGCTGCTTAGAAAACAAATGGTTCTGTGGTGTTCAACTCTGTTCATATTCAGTTTGCTCTCACACTCATCTCATTTGGGCTTCACAAAAATCTTCAGGGAAGGAAGAAATGCTAGGCTCATAGAAAGGAGCTGACTTGCCGTGGATCTCAGCGAGTAAAGTGGCAAACCCAGGGTTAAGATGTTCAAAGCTCTCAAGTGCCAGTGGCTAAGGTGGAAACATCTCTATTAACGTCTTCTAGAAGCACACTGCTTATCAGGGAGATGAGCAAAGAGGCTTCTAAAGGGCTTGGTCTCTGAGTTCTTAATTATTCAAGACAATCTATTCAGAAAAAGGAAGTGAGTTTCTGAGAATGTAATTGTTGAAAAACACTGAGAACTTCACAGACTGCATTTATCTCGCCAATCTGATTCCTTGGGTCCAAGGACTTCAGCCATTTGGCATCTTCTTCAAGTGCATATGACTGACAGTCAGTAGTGATGGGATTCTTTCCATTGTTGCTTCCTCCCCTTTGAGAGGCACATGTGTAATGAACAGTGTGGAGATGCCTACCACATGAAAATTAAGAAGCGTTGCCACTAACATGCTTTGCCTATCCCTTGCCAGGATCGAAAGAGATCCTGAGAGAGAAAGAGAGAGGCACTCAGTTCAGAAGTCAGCATAAGCCTCCTGTCTTCTTTGCTTTCTGATTGGGTTCTCTTCTGCATGGGTGTGTGGCAGAGCAGCAGTTATAAACCCTGGCTCAGTCTCAGGATTGCTTTCTTCAACATTCTCCTGGACTTTTTCGCCTTTACCTTCACAACATTAAAATGTTCTCATTAAATCACGCTGATCCATCCACCCTTCCATCTAGCCATTCGTCTAATTAATCACCTGCCTATCCATCTGCCCATCTATTAAACAGTTACTTAGCACTTACCCACTCAGAAAATCACTCACCATATCAGGTGTTGGAGGAGACCGAAGGATGACTCAGAGACAGTCTCTGCATTAGTCAGAGTGCCATCGAGCAGAGAAACAGAGACCACACTATGTATTTACAACATGGAAAATGTAATATAAGAGGTGGTAATAGAAACAATTTTAGTGGAAGCCAACTAGGAAATTACATGGCAACACAAAAATCAGGAATGCTTGGAAGGCACTGCCACCCCTAAACTAGGGAAGGATCAAAGGAGCATGAGATGTTGCCAACGTCCAAGGCTGAGGTCATCGGAAGGGAGCCATGGTGGTTGTGTTTGGTGGGAGTTTGGACTAGGATAAATATATTAAGTTAGAGTTTGGAACCACGGGGCTCCAAACATTGGCCTTAGAGATGCCACGTGAGCCAGAGAAGAGAGGGCAGCCTGGCCTTAGACTTCTCTTCTGTCCTCTACATTCCTGATACTACTTCTAACTGGCGGACTCAGCCAGAAATCTAGGAGCTGCAAATGACAGGGGATAGGCTCCTTGTCTCTATTACAGTACAGAATGGAGTACAGGGATGTGTGTGTGTGTGTGTGTGTGTAGGGGGCAGGGGTGTGAGGGATGACTCTGCAGATTGGTAGCTTGGGCAAGACCAGGCCTGGGACAAGTACTAGGGACAGAGCATCCAGGGTATACTTGACTCTAGTCAAATCTGTCTGCTTTTTAAGAATAGCCTCTGGAAGAAAAGTGGGATCTCAGTAGAATATCCTAATGATCCTTTCAGAAATCCAGTAATAGACTAACATGGCTGTGCTATGTAAGGTATAACAGTGAGTAGGGACAATTGAATTGGGTGTGAACAGTCTCATGATACTTCTCCATGGGTTCTTCCTGACACTTGAGCATTGACCCAAGCTCCAGGTCCCACATACCCTACACCCCAGCCAAAAAAATCAGCCATGTGCTTCCACAGCCTCTCAGTGGCTAGAATGGCTCTCTCTGCCCCAGGTGTTCTCAGCCCTCTCCTTCCTGGTTGGCTTCTTTACTTTTCTTTTGACATCCAGATTTACTGTCACGTCGTTGTAAAGACATCTCTGTTCTCCTGCCTCTGTGTTCTGTTGGCATTTCTTATGTCTCTGTTGCTGTATATAGTATGATGGATGTGACAGTTGTTAGTATACCCCCTGGTTTTCTTCATTACCCAATAGTTTCTGGGGTACAGGGCCTCCCATTTACCACTTAGGTGTTGCACAAGCTCTGGGCTCAAAGTAGTCAATAGACATTGAATTGAGGTCTCAACGGTATTACTGTTGTACAGATGGAGGAGGGAAGCCTCTCCTTTTTGGAGAGCTGCAGTCTTTCCTTCTCCACCAGGGTAATGTTTACCAGCTAGTAAGAGTCATCAAGACCATTGCTGAGTCATGCTTCAGGCTCTAGAATTCTCCTGCTGGGAAGAATTCTTAGGAGAGTGGGTCTGAGAGCTGAGAGCAGCTAATGGTGCCTTCCTTTTGATGTTTTATAGATGTGACTTCTCAGCCCGGTCTGGCCCAGCACCACCAGGTAGAGCTTCCTTATACTGGAACAGCTCAGACAGCTTGGCAAGCTTGATCATTTAAATGAAGTTTTTATATGCAGAAAAAAAATCCTTTTTTCTTTTGCCACTCCAGATTTTCTTCTTCTTCTTTTCCTCCTCCTCCTCCTCCTCCTCCTCCTCCTCCTCCTCCTCCTCCTCCTCCTCCTCCTCCTA
>NW_021620880.1:1385424-1416173 GCF_004785775.1 Grammomys surdaster
CTCACGCTCCCTCGCTCTCTCTCTCTTTCTTTCTCTCTCTCTCCTTTCTCTACCCTCTACCTGTCTCTTTCTTTCCCTCTCTCACTCAAGTAAGAGTACCTGTGCTCCTGGCCTTGCCTAGATCTTTGGGGTTCTGCTTGGCCTAGGGGAGACAGTGCTATGAGGTTGTGTCTTTCAGGGAACCCATTTTCTTCCCAAGTCCATAGACTTCTGACTCTATTGACCCAGTCAATATGGAAAGCCTGGTGACACCCTTGTATGCAGGTTAAGTGTTAATGTCTATAATATTTTCCTCTTTGAATGCCAGTATTTCTATTCCTTTTTTCCATCTCTAACACTTCCCCCAGAGAACTCTGTTGAGTAGATGGAGATGCTGGTAACTATTAGCCCCTTTATGGTCAATAAAATGAGGCTAGGAGAGGGAAAAAATCACAGGAGGAGACAATGAAAGAAGTCAGATACTGGGGTGAAGGTCTGTTCCTAGTTTGGGGGTACTGCTAAAGTCTGCTGCAGGGTTTGATGTGTGACTCATTCAGGGATCACTGGATGCTGTGAGATGGGAACTTGAACTCATCCATAGGGGTGGCGAGTGTCTCCTTCTTCAGTGGGCTGTGGGGCAAATGATGGGGCTGTCTGAGGTGTCTGTGTATCACCCCCTTCAGGGCCACTTTCTCAGGTTTACTGGCAGGATATGGAAGAGGAGAGGCAAAACTCAGATTGGTCTTGGGCCAACAGCCAGGATTTCCATGAATCTTGGCCTTGCTGGTTTTAGGGCTGTGGACATGTTACTCAGTCTATATGGCAGTTGGATTTCCAACCTTTAGGTAGGAGAATTATTTCCTGAAGGTTAAGTATTAAATGAGATAGGGGGTACGGTTGGTGCCTGGCACATGGCAAATAGGGAGTCTTTAGGATGGGGGTGATTTTTACTACACCAGTTTAGCTCCTCCCCCTTGTCTTTAGCGCTGACCTAAAACTTGGAGCTTGACCGAACTGTGGTGGGCTGTCTGGAAGCCCGTGGTCTCCATTGCTTTTAATCCCCAACTCTTTGCCAGGAGGGAACCAGCACTGTTGACTAAGGGAACGTGGTGAGTGATGGAAAAGGATTGGCTCATTCCAAAGGCCAGGGGATGATTGTCTGAATGCTGGTACATGTGGTGGGAACAGTGAAGATGTAAACATTATAGCTTGGTTAACTGCAAAGAAGGAGCAACAAAAGAGGATTGAAGAGTATGGATGGGCCAGACTCAGTCCTGACGGTGTTAGATCACTAGGCCTCCTCTCCATTCCTGTCCCTTTCACCTAGTTCTGCTCCTGATAGCATGAACTGCTTTCATCTCTGATAGGATTGGTGTCATTATCTCAGCATGCCTTAGGTCCTCCACCCAGTGTGTCTGGTTCTTGGTAGCTCACACATCTGCCCTTGGCTGTTCTCTCTCTCCTCGAACAGCTTCAAGCAAGCTCTTATTGTTCTATCATGCACTTTTCTGAGCTGGCTGCTTACATTCAAGCTGGAGGCTCATTTCTCTGTACCACATCCCTCATGCCATGTGCTGCCTCTGTTCTTTGCCTTTATTCCAGGGGCAGTCAGAGCTGGGATTTGCTGCCGAGCAGGGCTAGCCTTCACTGTTATCTGGTGAGATTGGATCTGGCTGGGACATTTCCAGGCCATGTGATGAATGGGTCTCTGTAAATGTGGGTGGCAAGTAGGCTGGCAGGGAGGGGTGAGAAGAGATAGAGGGCCCCTTGACTTCAATGACAGCTGCGGAAATTTCTGTAGATATGGACTCCCTTTTTCTAACCCAGTCTTCAGATTCCCTTTCTCACACATTTTCTGTGATGCCTGAGGCTAGAGCCCAGCTTCTTAAACCGTAGGTTATGATCCCATGTGAATGCAGCATTGCAAAATAGAAGTATTGACAACAATAAAAGGTTTTGGAACATGCAATGACCAAAAATTGATTCGAAATTAAACATGTAGGGCTGATGAGATGGTTCACAGGGTAAAGGTGCTTGCCCTGCTAGTGTATGGAGACTTGAGTGTGATCCCTAGAACCCATATAAAGGTGGAGAGAGAGAGACAAATCCACAGGGCAAAAATCCAAGGTGTTTCTGGCAGTGCTCGCCTGGGTTGTGTCATGCAACCACACTGAAGCCTGGATTCTGAAAACACAATATGCACACATCTGAGCTGTGTATACACTATGGAACTCACTGTCAACAAGCACTGCCTGAAACAATTTGGCTCGCATTTGAGATGTGAATTGCAATGTTCTCACTGTACTTTTTACTGAAGTTCTATACTGCTTTAAAGAAACATAATAGTATGAAATGGGTATGGTAGCTTATAGCTTTAATTCCAGCACTTGGGAGGCAGAGGTAGGTGGATCTCTGAGTTCAAGGATGGCCTGGTTTATATAATGAATTCCACGAAAGCCAGGGCTACACAGAAAAACCCTGTCTTAGAAAAGCAAATCTAATTAAACCAAAGCATAATAGATTAATGATGGGAAAATAAAGACTTTATTTATTTACTAGTTTGAACATATGGTCTCACTCTGTAGTCCTGGTCAGCCTGAAACTCACTAAATAGACCAGGCTGGACTTGAACTCACAGAGTTCTACCTGCCTCTGCCTCCCAAGTGCTGGAATTAAAGACCTGTGCTACCAAGCCCACCAAAACAAAGACAATATTGTCTTATCATCATTCCCCAGCATATAAATACCAAATGAATGTATTCTTTGATTGTGTTAGAAATGTTTGATTTTAAAACTTTTTTGTTGGAGTCGTTGATTTGAGTTTTTATTTAAAAATCATTAAGTGAATTTTGACCTGGGATTAGGAATAGATTTCTGATAAATTCTGAATGAATAAATCCTAAACAAACTTCTGCTGCTTTGTACTTAAGTCTTATGCAAAGCAGTATTTTCAGCACTGATAATTATAAAATAAAAATATTGATCGACCCTAAAAATATTGGAGATGTTCTACATTCTACAATATTAAATGTTCAGCCAAGATTCAATTTTACATAAAAATTAGAAAGTATATCCGTTCCATTAATATGCTGTCTTAGTTGGGATTTCTATTGCTGTGATGAAACACCATGACCAAAAGCAACCTGAAAAGGAAAGGGTTTATTTGTCTTATACTTCCACGTTTTATTTCATCACTGAAGGAAGTCAGGACAGGAACTCAACAGGGCAGGTACCAGGAGGCAGGAGCTAATGCAGAGGCCATGGAGGGATGCTGCTTACTGGCTTGCTTCCCTCCATAGCTTTGCTCAGCCTGCTTTCTTATAGAATCTAGGACCACCAGCCCAGGGGTGGGACCTTCCACAATAGACAAGACCCTCTCATATCAATCACTAATGAAGAAAATGTCGTACAGGCTTGTCTGCAGCCTGATCTTCTGGAGGCATTTTCTCAATTGATATTCACTTTTCTCAGATGACTCTAGCTTATGTCAAGTTGACATAAAACCAGCCAGCAATATGCAAATCTGATTTTGGCTTTAAAATAGACTTATTTAAAAATATGTTTGTGTATGAGGGTATGTGCGGGTGCCTTCAGAGGACAGAAGAATTGGATCTTTTGGAGCTGGGGTTACAAGAGGCTGTCAGTCACCTGACACAGGCACTTGGAACCAGGCTCCAGTCCTCTGTAAGAGTGGTATTCACTCTTAACTGCTAAGCCACATCCCCAGGCCCTTCTTCTGGCTTTAACAAATGATGAAATTATATGCTACCAAAGAATTGCTTTTAATCTATCTATCTATCTATCTATCTATCTATCTATCTATCTATGAAATTTAAGGATAGACTTATTAAAGTTTAAAAGAAAAAACCTAGGGCAGGCAAGGTACAAATTTCAGCAACTGCTGGGCAAAGGGAGCTGAGGAAGAGGAAGAGAGAAAGCCATACCATTTGTAAGCAGCTGTATTCTGGACACATTGTCACATGGAAAAGCAGAGTTGGGTGGCTTTAGAGAAAGAACCAGAAAGCCCAAAGTGCCCAGGAAAAAATTGCCAAGGCTTTGGCTGGTATTCAAAAGAAAGAGAAAGTAGAGGGAAAACCTAGGCTTTTCTTAGTAACTCAGAAAACCAGGGGTTTCCACAGTGTCACATGATGGGTGCGCTGCGAGCATCTGCCCTTTTTTTTAAAAATTATTTTTCATCTAAAATTTTATTTATTTATTTATTTATTTATTTATTTATTTATTTGTGTGTGTGTGTGTGTGTGTGTTGGCATGCTTGTGGAGGTCAGAGGACAACTTGCTGAGTTTAGCTCTCTACTTTCATCTTGTGTGTCCTAGGCATAGAACTCATGTCATTAAGTTTCTTGACAAGTGCCATTACCCACTGAACCATCATGCTAGTTGTCAAAGAATTGTTTTCAGATACATGTTTTTGTGATTTATTCTTCCTTAATGTTTTATTTATACATCCAGTTCATATATTTGTATGCCTGGAGTTGTGTAAAATTTCTTGGGTGAGTGGAAAACCTTTAAGAAGGTCTGAACTAGAGGAATTTTTCAGAGTGTAGCATTGCAGATATCAGTAAGCTGTGAAAGTTTCCATCTTCACTTTGACCTGGGCCCCACCTAAGGTTGGGGGAAATGACAGGATACCCTTGGCATGTCTGGAGTAGAGCCTTGCATTTTCAAGATGGTTGACCATGCTCCAAGGAGCCAGCTTACTGTTCCTTTGGACATGTGAGAAAAGAAGCTTTAGACAGTGCTACATTGACACTAGCTCAAGAACATGGAGGAAATCACGGCTGGTGACATTGACATGGAGATGTCCATGGTTCTCCCACACTTCACTGCTGAGACACACGAGCATCCTCAGGGACGTCCTTACTACCTTTCTATGAAGCTGCATATTTCGCCAACACTGATGTTCAACAAGACCAGCATTTAGAAAGAAGGTAGGATATAAATCATCCTGAAACCACTGGGCTTCTTCTCCATAATGCCCTCAAAATTTGTGCTGATTTAGCCAGACTCACATCTCATAGGGAGCTCTTGGGCTGAAACATTACTGAAGTCCACCTCAGGGATATGACAGCCTATGAGATAGAGTTTCCAGTGAACTCGAATCTTGTCTGATAATCCAAGAAACTCTGGGCTCATGAAGGAAGGCAGGTTGCAATGGATCAAGAGATTGGGTTTCCTCTAGTTCAGGCTCTTTTCATTTTGGATTACTTTCAATGGCCCAGGCTTACATAGGGGATTCAATGTGATGTTGTGGGCTGTGGCAGACTCTAGATGCCATGGTGAGTGAGCACCGAAAGCTCAGGAGCAATGGTGAAGGTGAGCTATCAGCAAGCATGAGGCCACAGGGCTAAGAACAAACAATGCAGGTCTTGTGGAAGACATCCTGACAGGCAGGTTTGCAGAGAGACAATAAATCCAGCTCCGGTGGTTCCTGAAGGTCAATAAACATATGGTTGTCATTAAGAACACTTCCCCCACACTGTTTCTTACATTGGCTTATTTATAACTCTCCATCATCCCCACAGCAGCATCACATGGCTTTGTTATATGGATGTTACTAAAATCATCCTTGAGCTTTTAGTCATTAATATAATATGTAAGATACAAACCAAAGCTGAAAAACAACTATTAATAGCTACATCAGCTGAACTAGGACTTTATTTTTCTAAGTTAAAAATTTTTGTTTTATTTTAGTTGTGTGTGTGTGTGTGTGTGTGTGTGTGTGTAGGAGTTCCTGGATCTGGAGTCAAGGGTGGTTGTGGGCTTGACATGTGGGCTGGGGACTGAGCTTGGGTCTTTTGAAGGAACAGAAAGAGCTCTTGACTGCTGAGCCATCTCACCAGCCCCATTCTTCTAAATCCTACATTTTGAAATAATTTCATACTTATAGACCTTAATACTTATAGATCTTGCATACTTATATATCTTACATACTTATAGACCTCACAAGAATGGCATGGTGAACTCTAGTCTGTCTTTACTCTGTCTTTTTGTCTCATTTGTTCTGTGATGTTCAGGTATTCTTAGAGATCAAGGATTGTATCCAAGCCATGAGGCCATTCTGCAATCCCAGGGACCTGGAGAGACCAGTGAGAGTCGGCTGGTAGAATAGCTGAGTGCATGCTTACCCTCTCTACCCACTCATTTCCTGACTGGTGAATAAGGAGATTCACAGCTAGATTTCCAGGGTTTAATTCTGAGGTTTAAGTCAAGGTTCAATGCCTGAGTGCTTTTATTCATTTATTTGTTTGCAGTGTTGGGGATTGAACCCAGGGCTTTATACATGCAGCAAGTGTTCTGTAACTGAGGTACCCACCCACCTTAATTCAGAGAATGTAATGAGCTAGTAGCTATACAAATAGTTAGCATTTCAGAAATGGCTGTTCTTAGCGGTGATTAGAATAAAGGGAGGATTACCTGTTGAGATTGAGGTTAGAACCAGAAGCCTAGGCCAACTTTCCATGGCAGGTGAGGCTGGAGCTTGAACCTGCTGTTGCTGTTAGGGAGCTCACAGGCCTGGAGCCCCAGCAGAACTCATGCTTCCTTGGGGACCATGTATGGTCACTGGCAGTGGGGGAAGGACCTGGTAAGAAATTCTGTATGAGAAACCTAAGATCCTCTGGCCAAACCCTAGGACTCAGAGATCTCGAGTAATGAGTAAAGGTGATGTCTATAGGATGTCCCTCCCTTGGCTCCTGGGAAGATGAATGGAAGATTTGAAATGCTGGAAGCCCTCTTATGTGGTAAGTTCAAAGCATAGAAAGTGTCTCTCTTCTCTACGGATTCCAAACAGACTTTACTAAAATGTAATTAAGTTCCAAGTCCCTGGAAATCAATCATGCTCCTAGGAGCTAATACCTCGGTCTGGTGATTAGATGTGAGGGGAGCCAGGGGCAATTACTCTCTGAGAGAGAAACTTAGTTTAGAGGTCCAAGTGCTTAGAGGGTTGGTGGGGTGAGGGTGGGGTGATGAAGCAGTCCCTAGGGACTAAGCATAATTACACATCACCTGTTTCTTTGTTCTGAAGGTTCCTATGGGCTATGAAGTCCACCTCCTGATCTATAGTTGAACCTCAGGAGATTTCCACCATATTGAAGGAAAGGGAAGACGGAATGATGACTGAGGGCAGAGCTCAATCAGCCCATCAGTCACTGTTTAGTCTATGGTCTTCCTGACAACACCAAAGAGAGAAAACAAGTGGGACGATAAGATTGCTTGCCAGCTGGACGTGGTAATTCATGCCTGGAATCCCAGGATCCAGGACAATGAGACAGGAAGATGGCTGTAAGCTTGAGATCAGCCTAGGCTACAGAGTGCGATCCTGTCTCAAAATACCACAAAGCAAAAGGACAGCTTGCCAGTTAGCCACCTTTGCTTAGGTGCCCCTAAGGACCTGGTCCTGCCTGGACATACTCCTTATTTGAAGGTCTTTGACTAGATTTTCCTGGAAGAAGATAACACTGGATAGGGATAAAGGACCCTGGGGTTCAGCTACATAAGAAAGCAGCAGAATGTTAGCAGTTGGTGAGTTTAGGGGAAATATAGGTATCTCACTTATTAGTCACTTGTAGAGTGGACATTGTATAAAGAAATCTAGAAGGTCCAGCCACCTCTTCCTAGTTCTCTAGTTGTGTGGGAGGATGGGTTGATGGTTGGGAGCCAGGGGGAGGGAAAAGAGAAATGGGAGAGCCTGTGTACAGGGAAAGGGCTGGGTGCAGGGAGGAGGGATGATAGACGGAGGCTATCGATGGAGACTCTTAACATTCAGTCTGCTTATCACATAGGACTAGCTCAGCAGCTGAGGATCTTGGAGGTCCGAGAGGACAGTAGGGGATGATAATGATGATTTGTCATTTGAATACTGATCAGTCCAGCACCAGGTTTCTCCCAAACTAGGCAGACAGGCCCAGTGTCATTCAGACAGACTCATCTGACTCAGCTGCCACCTGCCTCCAGTTGGTCCTGTGAGAATCAGGGTGGATTGAGGAGAGAGGGGTGAAGCAGAAATAAGGGAGGGAAGGAAAGGATAGAGGTAGGGAGGGAGGGAGGGAGGGAAGGGAGAGAAGGGAAGGAGGGAGAGACCCTTCTAGAAGCATTTGCCTCTGTTTTTTTCCACTGGGGGGTCTAGTACAACTCCACGTTGGCTCAAAAGCCTGCTGAGTGTATATGTCTAAACGACCAGTGGCAGGGTAGCCTAGGGCAGAGAAAGAAGCAGGGCCATAAGTGGCTGCTGAGCCACATCAGGGGGAGCATCTTCCTCAAGGTTCAGTGGGTCTGGGAAGTGGAAATATGGAGGAGAGTCTCAAAGGATGTGTACAAAAGAACCAGGGGACACACACACACACACACACTGGGAAGAATATTACTCCAGCTTCCTGCCTGGCTACCACCTCAAAACCTGCCCTTCAGAGTCCCTCTCTCTCCCAGTTGGCCTCATTCATTTAGGCAAGAGCTTCTAACTCCAGCTGTCCTCTTTCTGTAGTTTCCAACCAAATTTTAAGCTGGACACTCCTTCCTTTACAGGTAAAGTGACTGACTAACCCAAGGGAGTGGCTAGAATCAAGCACCTCGTATATTACTTCTATTTCCCATTGCTTTGATGAAATACCCTGACAAAAGCAATTTAACGGAGAAAGGTTTTATTTTAGTTCACATTTCCAGGTCAGTCCATCATGGCTGTAGCAGCATTCTAGGTGGCTGTAACTTACTCAAACCCACAGGCAAAACCAGAGAGAAAATAAATGCATGTGTCCTGTGCTCAGTTAGCATTCTCTACTCTTGTGCAGTTCAGCATTTTCTGTCTAGGGAATTGTGCCACCCACAGTGGGCAGATCTTCACACCTCAACCAACATAACGAAGACAATCCCTGGCTCCACCTCCCAGACATGCCCACAGCTTAATATGATCTAGACAATCTTTCATTGAGAGTCTAATTCTAGATAGTGTCAAGTTGATTAAAACTGATGAATCACACAGAGGGGCTTTGGTTTGAACTCCAGGTCATCTATTTACTTGGGTAACTTAAGGTGATTTATTGAAGACTCATCTCATAGTCTTTAAAATGCAGACAACATAATACTTCCCTTATAAAGCTAGCATAAAGATTCAAGGTGGATCAATTAGTCCAGTGCCTGGTTTGTAATTCAGAGCTGTGATTGTTAGTGTGGTTTAGTGCTAACATGCAATTTCACCTTGACTTGGGCCGTTTGGGTTTCTCAGAGGCAGGGGCATGGATATCTGAGAAACTCTCCGAACATTTGGGCCTGAGTAGTTCTTTCAATGCCTCCAAATCAGACTCTTTACTCTAGTGATTAGGCTTCCCCCTACTTCATCACCTGAGTAGACCTTCATCACCTACTCAGACCTCATCTGAGTAGACCAAGAGTCTCTCCTCTCTCTTCATGCATGGCTCCTTCTCTCAGGAGCGATGCCCTGGAATCTAGGCTTTTATGTCAGTTCGCCTGGACTGTTCTTCTGACTCAGTACATCTGCTGAGAGGGGCAGCTGTTTTTCTTTCACTGACCAAGTTGTTAATGGCCCATTTTCTGTGACTCATAATTACCTTATTCCATTATATAGGATTGTTCAGAATGGATGGTGATCCTGGTTGCTCAGCACACCAGAGCTGACATCTGCTCTGTCCAGTGAACCCTGACCCTTATCTATAGGCACGGTTACCTTTCCCCATGAAACCTGACATTGTCTCCTTTCCTGGAGGCTTAGCAAGGACTGTTCACAGTTTACAGGTCCTAAAGGCCTTCTGTGAATTCCACAGGGCAGAGCCCACTACAGGCTGCAGATCAGCCACCCAGCTTGCTTGCTAAGAGCTGGCTGTGACAAACACATTCTGGAATGTGTTTGCATTCACTGAAGGCCTCCTATGTGACCATGGATGTTTGCATTCACCCCATAATGGCCTCGTGACATTGATAACTGCTCCTTACCCTATTATACAGATGCGGTTGCATGAGGCTGGCTGATGTGTCCTAAGTTACAGGCGACTAAGCTGGGATTGGAGTTTGGAAGTTTGGTTGTTAAACTTGTGTTTTTAACTCCTGGTAAGTACATGGAAAATAGAAAAATCCAGTACTTTTCCTTCTTCCTTCTCCTGGAGAGTATTTTTATCTACCAATACCATCCAGACAGCTTATGCATTGCAGTGCAGGATGCTCAAACCTTGGATGTTTTGCAATAAACAGAAGGTTATAGATCCCCCTAGCTCTCCAGATATACCCTGAAGATAATTAAATACAGAAAACAGAAAACGTTGAGGGGAAAATAATCCTGCATTATGAAACCAAATAGAAATCACTTTGAAGTATCTGTTGTTTTTGGATTATCCACGAGTGTGGATAATCAGAAGAGTTGGCTGTATTATTATGCACACAACTTAATCTGCATCCTCCAACAGCGTCTGCAGTACAATTTTGGACAACAAATTAGTTTCAGACGAGGGACTCTTGCTCCTCCTTGAAAAACATTCTTCATTTCAAATTATCCTCATTGCCAGCCATCAGCACTGACAAGAAGGCAGAGAATTAAACTGTTGATACAATCCTGGCCCCCGGCTGCCTCCTGCCTGCTCATCATAGATTCTCTTTGTGTCTTCCCCTTCAGGGGATGTCCTGAACAGGGAGGAGGAGCTGGGCAGCATTATGGCGGCTTCAAAGCTTTGCCCAAGCTTTCTTTTCATCCTCCTGGAGGCGGATGCTCTTTGAGAAGCCTTTGGATGATTCTGGAAAAGGGACCAGCTCAGAGGAGCCTTGGAGCAATTGGGAAAAGGCCAGAAGCTTCTGCTAGGGAACAGCATCCTGTCAGGAGACCACCCCAGATGGGAAGGGCCACATGCCCCCTTGTTCCCTGTTCCCTGGCAGTCATTATGGAGTAAAGATGTTTCTCTAGAGAACCATCAAGGCGAAGATGTAGCAGGCTGTGTTGCAGAGATGGAGGGACTTAATCACTCAGCAGAGCCAGCTTCATTTGCTTAACTGAGCCTTGTTATTGCTCCTGGATGTGAGGGTCCTCTTCCTTGCCTGTGGACAAAGAAATTAAAGCTTAGAGCAGCTACCACTTTCCCAATGTCACACACAATGTCCTTGAGGGATTTGAACTCTGACCTATGTTCTGTTCTGGTCTATGACTTGGTTTACCTCTGTCAGCCTATCTCTGTCTGGGTCCAGCCCCAGGTAGAATTACCATCCCCCTTTTCTGGACTGGTCTCCTACACCAAGTCCCATACTGCAGGTGGCAGATGGTCCTCAAATTCCTGTAGGGGAAAAATCATATCAGAAACTTTACAGGTGGTGTTAAAAGAAGATAGAATTGGCTGTGTGGCTTTCAAGTTCGGGCTGTGGTTGTTTTGCAACAGTACAATAAAAACCACATTTTGTGGGGAGATCAAATTACAACATATGAAGAAGAAAGGGCACTCTAGTGGCACATGACAGATGACCTTCCTTCTAGCATGTCCACCCAGGTGGTACTCAATAACTCTGCCCCATGTGAATTTGTTTTTGTTCTTTTCATAGTAGCAAACAGAAAGGCAGTACTTACTGCTCAACAGACTGTTGTCCTAAGGGCTTTTGCCTCATGTTTATTTGCTTCATACAATATCAGTCTCTACAACAGAGCTCTGAGGTAGGTGCAATAATGTTTTCCAACTTAAAGATAGGGAAAGGTGAACAGCTTGGTCAAGGTCTTAGGATAAGTAAGAGGCAGATGGATCTGTACTTGAATGGCCTGGCTCTGAAGTCTATGCTCTAAACCAAGCTCTCATAGACTCCCCATTGTCCCAGCTTTGTATCACTCAGTGCAAACATTCTTTCCTCTTCTATGGCAGTGTGCTTTCTTGGACACCATCCTCCCTCAAGGTGTCTTGCTTGTTATGCTATAATCTGCAGTCTGGAGACAGCCATTACCTTGATGATGGAGCTATGCCCTTGGCTTCTCCTTCTCTGTGTGATGTGTTGCATCTTGCAAAGACCAGATATGTTTGCTTTTATTCTTTATTTAGTTTATTTAGTGTGTGTATGGTCGGTGCACTTTCTGTAGCATGTATATGGAGGTTAGAGGACAACTTGTAGGAATCTGTTTTCTCCTTCTACCATGTGGTTCCAGGTTGTCAGGGCTTGGGGTGTACGCTTTCACCTACCAAGCCATCTCATCAGTCCTATGAGCATCTCTGAATCTGTTTTCACCTAATCTCCTGAGGAGCACTGGCTCATTTGATATATGCACTCGGACTGCATATTCTGTCCTGGACCCAGCCTGAGTGTTGAGGGGGTATGGAAGCCATACAGTGGACACTAAGGAAATCTGCTTTCTGTGTATATCCTCCATTCGTCTCTGAGTTTATCCACAAAACAAGAAATATTGAAGATCCAGGGCAGCTTAGAATAGAAAAGCCATTGCATTATGGCAGACTGAAAGGGTTGAGGGTAGGGCTTTGTCTTCAAAAAAGGGCTGAGTGTGCTGAGGATAGTAGTCACTGAGTCATTCATTTCTCCTCAGATTCTTCAGTGACAACCTATGTCCCTGTCTCAGTGGCTGTATGTAAAACACACCCTACCTACTTGTGATTTCCTGTACTCCATTATCTCACTGAATCCAGGCCACGCAAGTTCAAATCCCACTTCTGCCTCTTACTTACTCTATGACCTTGGCCAAGCTGCTTAGCCCTTTATACACTGATGATGATAATTGTATCTGCCTCTGAGCTTTGCTCTGGAGACTAAAGTTATCATGTAAGAGGTAGGGCTCCCCTTCCTGCTCTGCTGTAGCCAGCTGCTCTCCCTGCTCTCCACCATGGAGGCATATTTCCACCTGTCTGCATGGGTTGCTATGGTTGCCTGAGATGTTCTTCCTTCAGCCACCTGCATCACTCACTTCCTTGTGTCCTGAGCTCTGCTCAGATGCCTCCTTGTCTTCTCTACCTGCCACTTCCAGCTTAATAGCGCACCACCTGGCACTCCTGCTGCCTTCTACCTTTATTTTCCTTGTCATTATCGCTATATAGCATACTATGTACGTTACCTACTCATCTTGCTTTCAATTTCTTCCCCTCACTGTTTCCAATAGAATATTCTGTCATTTAGTAGTTCCATGGCCTTGTTTTGAGCGTGACAGCATTGCTGGTGCCACAATAGTTGCTCTTTAAACGGGTTTTGTTTTTTAGGAAATGTGGGAGGGTGGTCTCTCTCTCTCTGTTGCACTGTTGGCATTTAGATACAAGTTGAACGTTCTCTCTCCCATCAGTGCAAAGTCACTCCTTAAGCATGTGAACCAAGAGACACCAAGTTCTAAAGACATCACCAGAGTCTCTAGATCCTGTCTACTCTGCTCTGAGTTCCCAGTCCCCCTTGAACCTCTTTGGTTTAGCTGGTTTGAGTTTGGGTTGACCATTTGCAGAATTAGTGATAGACAAGAAACCCTGATTCTTGTGAACTATAATGAGTCAGCCAAGGGACAGAGTTGAGACCCATGGCAAGCACCAGAGGTGTGCCTATGTCCATTTTGCTGTGTGTCCTCACCCCTGAGGACATTTCAGAGAGCAGAAGCCAGTTTCTCCACCTGAACCATCCCTGCATTACAGACCTATTGAAGCAGACACCACCCCAACCCCAGAGTAAAGGCTCACCAGAAAGAGAAGTAGGTCTGGCAGTCCCAGATCTAGCCTCTTTGGCCTTTCTGGATCCCTAGGCACTCTGACCATGGTGTCTGAAATCACAGGGTCTGCCATTTACATGAACTTGGGTAGCTCACTGTGTCCTCACCTGTAAAGGACTAGGATAAATCACTCCCAGAGTTCCTTTCAGCATGCTGTTCAATGGAAGCAGAAGGGCTTTGTGGTTTGGTATGCAACCTCCCAAGTCAGTCACCTGAATCCAACTCTACAACTCACTGTTAAGTGTAATCTCTGAGCATCAGTTTCTTCCTACTGAAAGGGGACACATAGTGAACAATGCCTTCCTTGGGGAGTGTTTGAGGGTTAAATGAGAAGGTCATAGAGGTCTCAGGACTAAGACAGGTACTTACTAAGTTCTAGGAAATATTAGCTATCATTATTTCTGTTACTGCAAAGACTTATTCTGGACCCTGAGGTGATTTATATTCCATCTCTCAGGCAGACCCTCAAAGGGTCAGCACTACAGTCTCCTCTTTGTACTGGAGGTAGCAGGTAGCCCCCCAAGAGCTGTGACTAGTTGTCCTTGTCATGCTGTTGAAGGCTGTGGCTGGCATCACTGCCTTTGCTTGGACAGTTTTCCACAGCCCCTTTAGCATATTTTGCTTGGGCTAGCGCATTTACACCAACCATACATCTTATCACTGTCATAAATCTTTATTCCTATGGACATGCCTAAACTTATGGGTTGAAATAACACAATTTGCATGCTCTTAAGTATGCAGATTGGCTTAATCTGTTCAGTAAATTCACCACCAGTCCTGTGAAGCCAGCCTCTCCCTTAAGGCCCTCAGCCTGATTTGAATATCACACTTTATTTTGTGGGGGCCAGTTAAGAGGCTTGGATCAAAAGCAACTTCTCTGAATAGGAGCCTTGTCTTCTAGCCATGTTCACAACCTTCCCTGTACACTGCTTTCCCCGATGAGGCCTGTGTAATTCCCACAGTCAAGGTGGAGAAGCCCCCGTGGGCTCCAGTTGAGCTTTCTGTGTTATCCTGTGTTCCAAGATGGGGTTTTCAATGGAAGTAAGGCCAGGGAATGCCTGGAAGCACTAACTGTACAGAAGGTAAAGAAGATAACACAAGACATGGGCTCATGGCTCAGACCCACTAGGGACTCTGGGAGATACACACACACACACACATACACACACACACACACATAGTATGTTTGTATATATCTTTAAATGAGCATGCATGAAATATGTTCTCTCTGTGCATGCGTGTGTGTGTGTGTGTATATCTGTGTGTGTGTGTATGTGTGTGTGTGTGTGTGTGTGTGTACATGTGTCTGTACATACTCTGAGGCCAGAAGAGGGCATCTGGTGTTCTCCTTTTCTAAAAATTTATTTTATTATTTTATGTGTATGAGTGTTTTGGCTTCATGTCTGCCTGCCCAGAGGGCAACAGATCCACTGGGACTAGAGTTATAGGTAGTTTTAAACCACCATGTGGATGCTGGGAACTGAACCTTGGTCCTTTGCAAGAGCAACAAGTGCTCTTAACCAAGACCCAAGCTCCAGGGGTCCTTTTTGAGGCAAAGTCTCTCTCTAAACCTGGGGCTCAAAATTTCAGGGCTAGTCTGTAAAATAGCAGCTTTAGTGATCTTTCTGTCTCCATCCCTGCCCCCAGCTCAGAACTTACAGGTGTGCACCTGGATTGCCACATGGTGGCTAGAACTCAAATTTTTGTCCTCATGACTGTGCAGCAAACACTCCTACACACTGAGCCATCTCTCATAACTATGGGGAGTAGTTTTGAAGATGACTCAATTCAGGGACCTGGGGAGCTTTCTCTCTCTTTGCTGCCAGGGAATGCACACAGGGGCAGATCAGGAGCCTTGGGAGCATCTGTCAGCCATTGGTATCAGAAATGTAGAGCAGGGAGTTGGATATGTTTGACTAGAAATCAGGGGTACAGTTTTTTAACTTCTTGAATAAGAGGTTGTAGATGTAGAATAGGAGATGCCGAGGCTCCAGGCCCCTTCCATATCCCTGATCTCTGTGGCCTAAAGACGTCACTCCTAGAAGATGAGTGGAACTGCTCTCTGGAAGGAGGACCAGACTCTGCCATGATGCTCTCGCTAATGCTCAACTTGCAGCATCTGGCTCTGTGATTCACTCCAGTATTATGACCACTGGAGACATCTAATAACCCCATTTCTCAGTTCTTCCTGTTCTCACTCAGCAGGGCAGGGATGGGGCTTGTAGGCAAGCAGCTGTAAATGACCTTCAAATGAAAATCTTGAAATCTTTGGGTCCTGAAGCCCATCCAGAAGTTGAAGCTATTATTCCAGGCTCTCGCTTTAACTAATCTCCTGTGCTTCACTCTTCGTGAGGAGACACATAAGCAGGGGAGGGGCAAAGCTGATTGCTGAGTTCCAGGATAGTGAGTGATCCTGACTCAAAAATTCAGGTGTATAGATCCCAGGGAACGGTACAAAGTTGTTTTCTGCTCTCTGTCTCTCTGTCTCTCTGTCTCTCTGTCTCTGTCTGTCTCTGTCTGTCTGTCTGTCTCTCTCTCTGTATGTTTGTGTGTGTGTGTGTGTGTGTGTGTGTGTGTGTTGGTCTCCCTTCCTCCCTCCCTCTTTCATTAAGGTAGAGTTTGAAGTCTTAGACAACAATTATTTGAAAAAACCCCTTACTAATTAAGGGGAAAGTTCTAAGCAGAGATGGGCACAGCATTATGCTTAGCAGTGGTAAATTAGCAGTGACCACATGGAATATGACGGGACCAAAGTAAATGGCAGCCAAAGTCATGACAGTGTCCTGACTGCAAAAATGTTATTTCTTAAAGTAAAACTATTTGGTTTTTTTTCAAGTAAAAAAAAAAATACCCACTATGCCAAATTGTGTCTGTATTACGAGTGTGTCTGTAAAATTAAGTGTGCATATGAACAAAGGACAGTGGTGGAACAAAGAAATCCTCAATGTGTTAGATGATAGGTCAGGGAGCTTCTCATTTTAAATTGCCTTTTTTTTTAAATAGTTGTTTGGGTGTTTATGTAGTAAGTAGAGGAGATACAAACAAACAGTCTAAGCAAATAGTCAGGTCCTGGCCTCCCCAGGAAAGGATTTTATGTCCCTCCCGACATCTCTGTGGCCCAGGGAGAAACCTCTGGACTCAATTGGGAAGCTTTCCTTTGCTTTGATAAGTACCTGGCATATGCCAGCACTCTGTTCTCTTTTGAGCTGGAGTTGGGGCAGGCAGCATGTAAATCACTCACAGCCCTGGAGAAGCTCACTGTCAGGTGGCAGAGATTGACATATAGGCACGCGATGGCAGGGAGCGTAGGACACAGTCATGAGGGTGGTAATAAGGCATGGACGAACTTCTGGGCAAGCTCACATAAATCTGCTCCTGTGGAACCTGGGAAGGTGAGAAGAGGAGTTGACATTGATCTTGGTCTTAAAGGAAGATAAGTGTTTGTCAGGTAGAAAAGGAGATGGTGGTGGGGTAGTCAATATTATAAGGAGTTTGTGAAGACAAGGAACCACATAAGATATGGGGTATTTAGATAACGGTGAGTGTTTCTATTTGGATGGACTATATTAATTTATTAATCTAGTCAGCCAGAAATTACTGTGTACTTATTGTGTAGCAGATGTTGAGCTAGATGCAAGTCATGAACCTTTCTCTGCCATGCACACTGAGCATAATAATAGCAGACACGTATTGAATGCCAACTTCACGCAGTGCCTCGCCGATTCTTCCCAACAACAACGCAGGAGGGCATTGTTCTTATTCTTGTCTATAAATGAAACTGACGCTTTGGTTCAAAGACTTGTCCACAGTGGAGTGTTTGTTCAGCAGCGAAGACCCTGGGGCCTGTAGTCTGGTCAGAATGATGGCAGTGCGAGGTGGTATTATCCACAGAGGGAAGGGAGCTAAGTAGGGCCTCAGGGGTGGTCAAGGTAGGCATTTGGAGAAGGAGACATCATCCGAGTCCTGAGGCCCAGTAGGCATTAGGCATGGAAAGTGAGCATGTGAGGAAACAAGAACGGGACTTAGGATGATGTGGATGATGGACCCAGTGAGGTTGGCTGGGACCAATTTAGGAAAGCCATGGGTGCTCTGTCAGGGTGCTGAGATTTCATTCTGTAAACAGTGGTGAGCTCACCAGCGGTTCTGGCCTGTTTTTAATCAGGAGGCTGAGTCACTTGGACAATGACTCAACCATGCTCACTGTGAACTCACAGTGACTTGAGATAATGAGAAGAATGGTACTGATGATCTAAAAATAATGGACAACTGGAAACATCGCCACCCTGCTGGGGGACGCAGCCCGTCATGGTTTTCTGCCTAGTTAATTCTAGGTCCTTGCATGTTTCATCTGCTTGCTATAAGTGCACCTGTGGCCAATTCCATGTATGTGTTCATGCACGTGCAGCACGCACATGGATGTAAGTCCAGAGAAAGACTTTGGTTGCTATTCCTCACGTTCCATCTACCTTAGGTTTTTGGGACAAGATTTCCCATTGTCTTGGAACTTGCCAAGTAAGCCAGACTGATTGTCTAGTGAGCCTCAGCGATTCACCTGTGTCTACCTCTCCAACACTGAGATTATTTCAAGTGCATATATAGATAACATAAAAACCCCATCATTTCTGGGGACTGAATTCAGGTCCTCTTGTTTGTAAGACAGCACTTTGAACCATCACTGCAGCCCTGAGGCGAGTTCCTGAGTGGCATAAGGCCAGTCTACATGGCAGGGCGGAGGATGGCAGGATGAAAAAAGAAGTTAGCCTATAAAAATCTCTAAGCTATGGTACCAAAAAAGGTAGCTGGGAGCTCTCAGGCCCCCAGGGGCTGGGGTTGCTGGGATGGCTGGAGCGGAGAGAAACTTGGAGGTTTTAGTAAAGCGCTGGCTTCAGATGAAGGGTAGAGAGTGATTAATGCTGCAAGCTGCACAGAACAGCCAATTGAAAAAGCTATAAAAGCCAGAACAGCTCAGGAAGCGTTGACCCTGAAGCCCGCATGTCTGCAAGAGGGGATCATTTCCTCCACGTTTTATTACAGCGATGCAGGGACACTCTGTGAATAGAATCCTGGGGAACTGTCAAGTCTGAATGTGGGTGACTGTAAGGAGAGGGGTTTTGATCTTTCCTCTGAGAAAGCTGTCATGGGCCCATGAATTTCTCTGAGTTATTTCTAACCTACCCCTCTGTTAGCACCTCCAATAGTTAGGAGAGAGTTGTTGTTTAAATTGGTACAGGAATCTATAAATAACCGCAAAATCCAGAACCAGCTCTACCACCTTCTGTGCCAGACACAGAGGACCAGAGGCTTGAGGTCAACACTCAGTTCTGTCACTAACTTGGGAAAGGCATGCCATCCAATGTACCTGTTTCTATCCTGTGACATAAGTGGGCTGGACAGCACTGTCTCTAACCCCATGCCCTCCACTGTCTGATGTTTGTGAGTGTTTTCTTACCGCTACGAAAATCAAAGACCACTGATGAGAGAGATGGAAAAGGTGCAGGCTTGTTCATAGCATAGCAAGGTTCAGAGAGCTGGTGGGCTCTGAGGGAGGTGAGAAGGGGGGGGTTCTCTGAGTACAAGGAGTTAGAAGGTATCTTGTCTAGGGAAAAAATTTAAATCCACAATGAAAGCACAGGCAGTCTCTCTGCTTTCTGTTACCACCACGCCCGGACTTCTCTAAGCAATGCTGGTAATGGAATTCTGCACCTCACCTGCATGGAGGATCCTAGTTCCCCATATGACTCTTTGGTCTTATAGTTCTCTTCTAACATACTGCCCCTTTGGCTTTTCTAACTACAGGGGGAGAGAATCTCTTTAAAGTGTTGTAATATTTACTTTTCTTATTTCTGTGACAAAGTATCTGAGAAAAGCTACTTAAGGAAGGGTTTACCTTGGCTCAAGTTGAGTGAGTAGAGTCCATCAGAACAGGACAAGGCAGGGAAAACGTGAGACAGCTGGTTACATTGTGTCCACAGCAAGGAAGCAGAGACCTGAACGCTAGTTGCGTCCTTGCTCCCCACTTTTTGATTGATCCTGGTACTACAGATCACGGGACAGTGCCCACCCAGGGTACATCTTCTTTGTCCCCAAATTTCTAGAAATTCCCTCCCAGATAGGTCTAGGAGGTTTGTGTCCTGGGTGATTTGAAATCCTGTGAAGCTGAAGTCACGATTAACTGTCACAGGTGTCAACTTGTTACCACCTCTTGACCTTGCTGTGTCTCCAGTAAAGGAGAATGATGACTTGTCAGCATTGTTTCCATAGCAACTAGGACATGACAACAGATAATGATAGGCAGAGGCAGCAACCATGCAGAGATCAGAACATGGGATGAGATGTGTGGACCTGTCCCGATGGGCTGTGTGATTTAGGGAGTCCTGAACACATGGCCTGAGGGCAGGTTGTGATGCTACCCAAAGGCCCAGCTCAGGTTGGATTGGTGCCTGACAATAGTCTCTGCCTCTCAGGTCAGGTTCATAGCTCTCTCTACCCTCACCCTCCTTGTCTGTTTTCCTTGTCTCACTGATGCAGTTTCTTAGAAATGATTTCCCTTGCTTCTTGGGTTATAGCAGCTGTCATTCTGTGGCCTGGATTTCCTCTTCACCCTGTCTTGGTTTCTAGGAGCTCTGGCATCCTTTGGGGCACACAAGCTCTGTATTGGGGGTCTTTTTTTTATTATTACAAGCTTAGTCCCTTTGGTTCTTAGACATCTGTCTGGGGTCATCTGTAGCAGGCTCCCTGAGAATGGCTTCCTGACAGGAGGACAGTTCCTCCACATTCTTTGCAGGCAGAATGGACTGCTCTGAAGCATGGGAGAGGGCCTTCTGGGAAAACGGGGTGAGGTGGAGCAAGAGGGTACAAACCCCAGGCTTGTGGAGTTAGTCAGAGTTCTTTCTGTAGGGCTTGGGGCATCCCTTTTCCTTTTGCCCTCAGCTCCTCTTTCCTCCTCTTCTACTAAGTTTTTCATTTAAAATATTATTTTATTTGATTTTAAAATATTCTATTTTAATAAGTGTATGGGTGTTTTGCCTGAATGTATGTCTGTACAGTATTTATGGGCCTAGAGCCCAGAGAGGTTAGAAGAGGGTGTTGGATCCCCTGGGGCTGAAGTGACATTACTAATGGCTGTAAGCTGCCATGAGGGTGCTACATATTGAACCCAGGTCCTCTGGAAGAGTAGCCATTGCTCTTAAGCCCATGAACCAACTCTCTAGCCCTCTTTAATGTTTAAAATTATCTCTCTGTCTCCCTCTCCCTTCCTCCATCCCTTCCTCTGTCCCCCTCAGTTCTCCCAATGTGTGTGTGTGTGTGTGTGTGTGTGTGTGTGTGTATACACATGCCAAAGATACACATCAGCTTACAGGAGTTAGTTCTCTCTTTCTACCATGTGGATTCCAGGGATCAAACTCAGGTTGTCAGACATGGTTTTAACTCATTGCCTGTACTGGATACGTCATTTCTTTGGCTTTTTCCTGTTTTCTTTTCTTTCTTTCTTTCCTTCTTTCCTTCTTTTCAATTCCTGAGTGTTCAGTTAGGAGCAACTGAAGAATTTACAATGACCCAAACCAAACTGTGAGGGCTGAGTGCTGCTGGATCTTACAGACTTTTCCCAGTGTGCTATGCTCTCTTGATGTGCACGCCAGACACATATTCCCTCTTGCACACTTAGCTCCTAATTGTTATCCTAAGATGATTTATTTATTCTGACAGGAAGAGAGAAGGAGGGTGGCTCCCACCAGTTTGTCTTTTTCTTTTACTTTTTTTCCTCTTGATTGTTAGAGCCACACATTCTTTTGGGGGAACACAGAGGAAAGGAAGATTCTAGGCAGAAATAAATACTTCCTGTAAATCTCATTCGGAAATGATCTCTGTCAACCCGTGGTTTTAATTTTCTGCAATCCTTGGAGGGATCTGTCTGCAAGGGCTTGCTCTGTTGGGTTTAAGCTTTTACTTAAGCTCGCTATGATTCTGGTCTCCATGAACCCAGGCAGGTGTGGTACATACGTGGAGTCCTGAGCCTGTCTCCTGGAAGCTAGGGTTGTTCCCTGTGAACTTGGCTCTCGTGCTGGTGCTGTTTTCTGTCTGTGGTCCCTGGAGTTCTGTCTTTCCACTTTCTGTTGAAATCCTTGTTGCTCGCAGTAAGGATGCACCCCACGTACACACACTTACTAATTGTTTCAAACACTCTTTAATGTGTGTTCTTTTCACAGTGAGTGCTGGGTTATTGCACCACATGTAGTGGACATTGGTCTTTTTATCTTGGGCTCAGGAAGCAACATCCCTGCTCTTGGTTTAGGACTCTTTGCTTCCTTGTGCAGACTACTCTTCTCTCACAGTAAAAACCAGAGTAAGCATCTCTCTCTCTCTTAGCCCAGGCCATGAGGGAGCTGCTCTGTCATCTTGTTCAGCTAATCAGGTCTGACCATCTCATAGTTTGAAGCTCAAGGGAGCCTCACTAAGATTCAGGAACAGCTCTGATGTTTCTTATGGTGACTCAGAGCCTCTGAGATCTGGCTTTTAGCTATGTTGTTTTTGGTGTCCCTAGACTGCTATTGGGTAGTATATCTGTAGAGATGCTCTCCTACACACACGGGCCCTGAGGAGTGACTTGGAATATTACTGCTAGCTATCCCAGATATTTGGGTTGTTTCTTAGCACAGTTCTCCAGTTTATGGTTGCTCTTATGAATTATTTGATATTCTTCAAAAAAGTATATCTGTGTGTGTGTGTGTGTGTGTGAGACAGAGAGAGAGAGAGAGAGAGAGAGAGAGAGAGAGAGAGACAGAGACAGAGACAGAGACACAGAGAGAGATATTATTATTCGAGACAAGGTCTTGCTGTGTAGTCTAGGTTTCCTTTGAGTTTACAGTATTCCTCCCTTGGTGTCTTGAGTGCTGGGATTACAGGTGTGTGCTGTCAGATCTGGCTCCCCTTTCTTAATGCTAGCCAGAACAGCTTAAAGAAAGAAAACTAATTTATGTGATTCGATTTTTGTCTTCCAGACTCAAACACTGCAGAATAGAGCATATAATTTGAATCCAATTGTAATTTCGAACCTCTGCTTCCCTAGGCTACATGATTGGAGATTGGGAGAGGAATAGGGGAGACAAACACAATCATAACATTATCTTCTGAGCTCCCCCCTCAGCTATGATAGCAGGGAACTCAAGACCTTCCTTCCAAGAACCTCCACGGCAGCATTTCTATGCCTTTCAATGCTTGGCATTTAGCCCCATAGCTCCACCTTTGCTCACTCCAGAAGCATTTGGGAGATCTGTTCTTGTAGGGATTTTATTCTTGTATGAATCATCTGTCTGTGAGCTGGCTGGCTTATTTGAATCATATTCACTGACCAATCATTAAGGCAGAGTCTTCTCTTTGGTAAGTCCCAGCTATTGTTGCTATCATTCTTAACTATGTTCTGGTTTTAGAAATGGCCATGTGCTGTGGTGACCTTGCTTTTCTAGTGCCTGACTGTCTAAGCATTTCTTATGTCATTTCAATCCTGACCATCACCATGGAAATGATTCCCAAGCCTCGTGATCTTATGACAGGTCACATCCGATATGATGTGACTAAGTGTAAGGAAGGAGGGGGCTAGAAGGTGGTGGGTATCTGAGCTACGTTTGCCTCCTGTTTCAGCAAGGGACAAGCAAGCATGCAGGGGTGGAGCTAGTGTAAGAGTAATCATTGCTTTCTATTCTCAGTATGAGATGAACTTAGAATTCATCAGAGAATCACAAATAACCAGGAGGTACTAGGACCCTGTCTTCCCCAGCCAGAAGCTGGTGCCTGCCTACCTGCCTGCCTGGGCACTTTCAGTTTACTGTAGGATTGAAAAGTTACAAGCAGTCAGCTTGTCTGAGACCATATAACAGAAAAAGAGGGAATCTTGAGCCCCAGGATATAAATTGGATAAGACTCTGTGTTCTAAACCAATAGAATGGGGAATCTGGGGAAGAGCAATACTACACTAGGAAGATTGTACCTTCCTGAAGAACTCAGCCAAAGAGGAGTTCAGGGAATAGATAATGCAATCAGGAATATACAACCATTGTTTATGACAAATGAGTATGGCAGCCATTTTTTTCATTGTCTCTAAGCCAATGCCCAACTTTGCAAAGTTCACTACTCTGAGCCTCCAGCATGCTTGTTATGAACTGAGGACCACTATGTCTACCAACAAGGCTTCCAAAACAACTCACAATACAGGGGATGTAGTGTTGACAAGGTCCCGAAAAATTTGCTTTTTGCTACAGTGTGGTCTGCCAAGCTAGCAGGTCGTATACTGCCACTAGGAGCACAGGAGCTGTCAGTGAATAGGAATCTCAGTAGTAGGCAGAGAAAGTGTGTTCAATATACTCAGCTGCAATTCAGGACCAAGGTGTAGAAATGAACGGCTGAGGGTTGGGGGTGGGCGGTGTGGCACAGAACTAGAACACGGTGGTAGGAATGTATTTTTCTTTAATTGGATCTGTATTTTAGGCATTTCAAGTCTAAATATTACATGATTTTAAAAATTTTTGGGCAGGGGTGCTGTTGAATAAGAGTGATTATTATGTTCCATGACACAGTCGGATAACTTGGTTGATAACAATTAATTGTATGTTTTGAAATAGCTAGCAAAGTGTTTGAATGTTCCCCACACAAAGACATGATAAGTGTTTGCAATGACGGATATGACAATTACCCCAGGCGATCATTACACACTGGATTCCTGCATTGAAGTTCCACACTGAACCTTAGACGTAAGCACCATTGTTGCATGCCAATTGCGTTTCTTTCAAGTTTGGGAATGATGGGATTCTAAACCCCTGTCTTGGGCAGTCATGAGTCTGCTATACATGCAATACCTGCTATACAGGTAAGCCAGTCTTTCTAGGTAGAAGACATTTTCAAAAAGTGATTGTTTTTCCAACTTGCATGAGCATCTTAAGTGGCTGCCAGATGAGCCATAAGGTAGCTTTTTAAAATGATTGTTGTATAACTATAAGACACTATAATGCATATAAGTGGCTTTCAAATATTAGCAAATGAATACTTCATGAAATAGATTGTGCCAATCAAGCCCTTTACTTTACTCTGTGTCCCATCTGACCCTGGGTTGAATTTTATCCTTTCACTAGTCATATTCAATCAATGTATTGCTTAGTTTAACCTCTTTAAATTGTCATATCAATTTGGAATCACCCTTTATTGTAGTCTTGTGAATTGCTTTGCCCCCTACCAAGCATTATATGGGTGAAACTCATCTATGTTGACATATTCTATAGTTGCCTCACTTTCATAGTTGTTTCGTATTCTATTACATGCTATTCTCACAAGCTATGTATCCATTTTCCTATCAAGCATTTAGGGTCCTCCCATCTCTCTCTTTTTTAAAATTACAACACTTCTATGAGCATTCTTGTACTTTTTGTCCTCATGTTCGGGCGAGTTTTTCCTGATTACTTTATCAACATAGGGGTTTCTGCATCACAGGGTTGCTGTGGGCTAACCACCTAACTGAAAACTCCATGTGCTGAGACATATTCCTAGTACTGTTCACAGTCTAAGAAGTACTTTGAATTTTCAGAGTTTCCCCCTCTCCCATCCTCCTAGATGTGAGCTTATATCTCATTGTGGTTTGAATTTGTGTCTTGCTGATTTACTATCCCTACCTTTCTTCTTTCAGCATGTTTTGCAGGCATTGTCCATGATACAGAGTTACAACTAAATGATACTTGATGGAACCACTACATTGACTATGTAGCCAAAAGGAAAAAAAAAAGTCATTGGGTAAGCCATGGATCTTTGTGGTAGGTCACTCAAGAGGAAGTTTGGAGAAGGTGGTTGTAGAGAAGTCAGTGTGTACTCTGCTTGGTAGAGGAAGGTTGCAGGAGCAGACTGGGGGCAAGGTCAGGATAAACATCAGGAAGCACAGCAGGGCTCTGTCCACACTGATCTGTCAGTTTACAGAAGCCAGCACTACTGGGAGACATTCAGGAGAACTGAAGTGCTGGTGTCCTCTGATTTCCAATTTAGTTCCTTTCTCTTATGCCCAGAAATGTTGGTATCTTGATTGTATTCTTTAAAAATAGATTATCACTTTGACTAAGTTCCAGCCACTTAAATGAGCTGTGAAAACCATTCTGACCTGTGCTGAAGCTGAGGCATTAAACAGACTCTCAGGCAGTGTGCCTGCACACACGAATCCTGCCTTACTATTCTCTTTGTAAGTTACTTCCATATCTACTTCTTGGATTTCTCATAGCATGAATGAGCAGAAGGATGACATACATTTCCTCTGGGGAAATAGCCTATGTCCTACGTGACACATGGTTATGTAGTTATGAATCTGGATGCCATAGGTAGAGTGGGGCATGCCCTGAGTAGGACAAAGATCTCTTGAAGGAAATTGCCTTAAGCGACATTAAAATCGAGGATTAGGAAGTCTCTTTGCACAGGGAAAAAGTAACTATCTCTGTTAGCATGGAAAACTCTGTAGATTTCTAGAAGTTAGCATCTAAGAGTTCCAAATCAACCAGAATGTCTTGAGCTTTACTAAGGACTACATTTTCAATTGTCCTCAGCTGGAATGCAGAAATAACCACACAACTTTACAGATTTATAGCATCTATATCCCACCCATAGCAATTATACACTTATGTTCAAACAAGTCAACCACAGCCATCCACTCTCAGATCCCATTTTCCAGTACCTTTGTCTACTAACAAGCCTGATACCAAATCAGGTTCAAGTTGGAACTACAGAATAAGTGTTTTGAAAAAAAAAGGAATTCAATAAAGGGAACGAGTTAAAATATTTTGGAAGGTTTAGAGGAACAAAATGGAGAAGGAAGGGAGTTTCAGGAGTACAGGGGAAGAAGAGGGTAATCCCTGAAGGCTAGAAACCACTTATTTCCTATACCGAGATCCAGCAGTGGCATGGGTTGCTGAACTGTTGGTGAGATAATCTAAGTCTGCTCTGAACTCATCAAAGAGCTGCTGTCCTGTGCAAGTCTGAAACCACAGGGAGAGGATACTTTGGGCTAGGCTTCAGGACCATGTAATATCCCTAGCTCTGCTGTCACTATGGCAACCTGCAATGGCTACGTTGACGGAGCCAAATGTAGGGATCTTTTCTGTGTCCACTTCTGTTTTCCCCACACTAACTCTACTCTAACTAACTACTGTTTGTGGATCTGAAAGAAAGCCAGAAGACTACTAGGGATGAGAATAGGATCAGTGGGAGGGATGTGGGAATAAGAGTGGTTAACAGGGAAAATGAATGTGAATAACGTGCCCTGTACCCATGGACAAAAATGTCACAGTGAAGCCCACTGTTTTGTACAGTTAGTATAAACAACAGTAACTACAACAACAAAATCAAAGAAAAAGAAATCCAGTTGACAAATGAGGGAAAGAAATGCACTTTGAGACTTCAAGCCCCAGGATAGAGTGCAGTATTAAAAGAAGGTGTGGGCAGAAAATACTGAGCAAATAGCTGGCATGAATGGGAAAGAGGAAGATTGGCTAAGGATATTCATTTTCATGGGGACTCTGTTAGTTTATTTAAAAGATTTTATTACTGAGAATTTCTAAGATGTACAAAGTAGGTTAACTTAACCACTACCCATACTTCTACCAGCCAGGGATTGCCAATTCATCAACCAAGCATACTGTACTTAGATACTTCTCACTAATCCCTCTTGATTTCTTTTCAAGCTCCAAGCATCTTATTAATTTAATGATAATTCCTCAATAACCAGTGAGTAATTGGATACATACTTTTCTATGTCTTCTCACCATCCCAACAGTTTGCAGGTGGAGTCTGCAACGCTTCTAGCTGAGGTCACTGCATTTCCTTGTTCATTTCCTTCCACTTCTCCATTTCTCTCCCCTCTAAGATTAACATGTTTAAAAAGCAGAGCTGCTCCTCTTCCATGGGGTTTATTACCATCTTCTTTTCAATTGCATTTTGTTTATTTAGTGCCCGTGTATTTGCGTAGGCTCCTGTATGCCACACATGATGCACGCATGGGAGGTCAGAGCACAGTATGTGGGAGCTTGCTCTCTTGTTTAACCGTCTTGATTTTGGGGACCAAACTCAAGTGGTTAGGCTTGACAGCAAGTGCCTTTACCCACTGTACCATCTCAGCAGTCCAATAGTCTGGGTTTTTATAACTTTATAAAGGGGGATGATACAATATTTTCCTTCTCTGAGTTCCCAGGAATATGGTAGATGGGAACCTAGTAGATGGGTAGAGAAGCGTACTCAGATTTAGGTTTGATAATTTTTTTGGCCAGATTATCACAAACTTTAAAATTTACTTGGAGAGTTACAAAATTTTAATCTTTTAGTAAAAATGTAAAAAATTCAAGTTATCCAAAAATTGCTACATGTAGACATTGTTCTCTAGGTATACTTCAAGTGCTAAGGCAGTGAGATCCATGTTTTAAATCTCCAAAACTACCAGTGCAACATAGGGTATTGGCTAGGAATATTCACTTCTATCCTGAAGACTTATTACTGAAACGTTCAAGTCTATGCATTAGCCAGAGACAGTTAGTGTAGATAAGTAACAGATGTGTTCTACTATTAAGCCAGCCTTGCAGTCCCTGAAACAAGCACAACTGGATCATGATTGCAAACAAACAATCAAACAAACAAAAAACAAACAAACAACCCCTCCCCACAAATGAACCCACCAACAAAATCAAAACCCAAATGTGGTGATGGAAGACTGTACAAAGGATCATAAGAGCTGAAAGTATGCAAAAAAAGAAACCGTTTTTTGTTTTTTGTTTTTTTTTTGAGACAGAGTCTTAGACTATTGCCCAAGGTACTCTGGAACTATGTATCCCAGATTGATATGGGAATCAAGATCCTATAGCCTCAGGATCTGGAATCACAGACATATGCCTCTAAGCATAGCTTTATGCAAAGCATTTTAATCCATGGAAATATTATCATTTTCTGTGACATTTAAAATATTTTGCAAAAACATTAAAACCCTGCTACTGTATGCCTTAAATATATAGAGAAGTGGAAAAAATAGCATAGAGATGCTTACCCAGCCATGCTAACGTAAAACAGCGGATGGCGGGAACCAAAGCGTTTTATACATGTACTCACAAACTAATCACAACAGCTGAGGTAAGTGTGTCCTTTTCTCACTCTTCACGTCTGATAGTTTCTGTTACTGTCTTGAATTTTACTCTTTTTTTTTCTTGATTTATGTCTGACCTGCTCTCAATTTTGTTCAGCCTATTTTCATCTCCCATGCTCTATTTTTTAGTTTTTAGTTGTGAGCGTCTATACTCATTAAAAGTTCAAAGTGAGAATATACTCTAAAGCATTGGGAGTGGCTTGAGCAATCATGCAGCTCCAGAGCCCCGAGGCTTGTTTAATTTCATTTGTTTGTTTAAATGAAACTTGTTTGAAATTTTCATTCAGGTACAGAATGCATTCTGATTATTACCCCACTCTATTGTCTTTGTATCTCTCTCAGTCTATCACTCTTCCTTTCCCACCTTGATGGGTTTTGTTTGTTTTGTTTTCTGACCCCAGTGAATTTGGCCAGGGCCAGCTGTGTGGCCATGGATTTGGAACCTACCCACTGGAGCATCTTGGGTTCACAGTAGCTATACAATGGGAGACAAAGACTCCTCCTTTCCTAGAATCCATCAGTAGCTGTCTCCATTTTCTGTGACAGGACATTGTGACCAAAAGCAGCATAGGAAGGAAAAGGTTTATTTCACATTACAGTTTATAGTTCACCATGAAGGGAAGTTAGGGCAAGAACTCAAGGCAGGAACCTGGAGGCAGGAATTGAAGCAGAGACAACAGAGGAATGATGTTCACTGGCTTGCTCTTCTTGGCTTGCTCATCTTGATTTCTTATACAATCCAAGACACCCCTACAGGCATAGGGATGACACCACTCACAGTGGACTAGGTACTATCACATCAATCATTAATCAAGAGAATGGCCTACAGACTTGCCTATAGGCCAATCTGTCGTTCCCTCTTCCCAGATGACTCTAGCTTGTAACAAGTAGTCAAAGAACTAAGAGCCCAGTAGCCAATAGTTCAGCAGGAAGAAGTAGGGTCCCATGGCTACTCCACATTCATGATCTACTAATCCTTGACAGGGCTAATCTTGCTCAGATCCAGTGTAGGTAATTGCAGCTTCTGTAAATTTATGGTTGCAATGACTGTGTCACAGCAAGAAGATGCCATTTCATAGCCTTTCTCCCAATATTCCAGCTCTAACACATTTTGGGGGCCCTCTTCTGCAATATCTCTTGAGCCTTGGATTGAGGTGTTATGGATAACCTTGTTTTAGGCTGAACACTAAACTGTTACTCAATCTCAGCAACTTGAGCAATCATGAGTGTCTGCATTCACCACTGGTCACTGAAAAGATGCTTCTCTGATTAAAGCTGAGGGAGCTTTGGCCTATGGGTACAAAAACAGCTACTTAGAAGGCAGTTTGATGCTGTATCAATAAATTTAACTAAACGGCAACAGTAAGAGCCCTTCCCTCAGGGCTCATGCTCTCCTTGGGTTGTGCATTTTTTTTTAAACTGGCTTTACATTACCAGCCAGATTACTTTCTTTAGAGTGTGCCAAATACAACCAGAGAACAGTTGGTTATTCCCATAATAGCTGTGCTACAATTGCACAGGTGGGCACATCTTCCCTGGCAGGTTGGTATTGTAGTTTATAGGGTTCACAACTGAGTAAGGCTGTTGATGCTTTTTATACCCCTAGAAGCTTGCATAGCACCTCCTGGAACTAAAGAAGCTAGCCAGCAGGGAGGATATTTCCACCTTAGTTCCAGCTTGTGTTCTCCAGATACGTGGTGACTTCAGCAGTAGGGTGTTATCATCTATCCGGTGGCTCTCTTAGACACCATGTCCAGAGCAGTTTTTAGAAGAGAAAGCATTTAGTTGAGGGCTTACGTATAGTTTCAGAAGTTTAGTCTGTTATCATGGTAGGGAGCATGGTGGTATACAGGCAGACACTGGGGCAGTGACTGAGAGCTGTATCCTGATCTGAGACAGAGAGAGGAGAGAGAGAGAGAGAGAGAGAGAGAGAGAGAG
>NW_021620880.1:1416273-1438340 GCF_004785775.1 Grammomys surdaster
AGGAGGAGGAGGAGGAGGAGGAGGAGGAGGAGGAGGAGGAGGAGGAGGAGATACTGGGCTAGTCCTGGGATGGTCTTTTGAAACCTCAAGCCCATCTCCCAGTGACACACTTTCTCAAGGCTACATGTTCTATGATAAGGTCAAACCTCCCAATCCTTCTAGTTTTTTCAAATAGTTCCATTTCCATGTGACTGACTAAGCATTCAAATATATGAGCCTACTGGGAGCATTCTTATTCAAACCACCACATTGGGAAACAAAAAGGAATAAGATCTTGTATTATACTGGGGCCTCCCTGACAAATAGTCCCTATAGAGGTGTCTTAGTTAGGGATTTACTATTGTGAACAGACACCATGACCAAGGCAAGTCTTATAAAGGACAATATTTAATTGGGGCTGGCTTACAGTTTCAGAGGTTCAGTCCATTATCATCAAGGTGGGAACATGGCAATGTCCAGGCAGGCATGGTACAGGAGGAGCTGAGAGTTCTACATCTTCAGCTGATGGCTGCTAGCATAATACTGGCTTCCAGGCAGCTAGGACTAGGGTCTTGAAGCCCATGCCCACAGCGGCACACTTAGTCCAAAAAGGCCATACCTCCTAATAGTGCCACTCCCTGGGCCAAGCATATTCAAACCATGACAAGTGATATCCCATGCCTGGCACTGATATATTTGTGTAGTAACCCATTGATTTCTGTTATAGTTTTTGCATCTAACTCAATTGAAATTTTAGAAATATTTTTCATCTGTACTAAATTCTATAAGCAAAATTAAAGTTATTACCATTTTAATGTTCTTATTTGCTAATATCATTTTTGGATTAGTTTTGGTATTTTATTTACTTAATTTGAGATAGGGTCTTTCTATGTAGCTCAAGTTGGACTTGAAGTCAGAATTTCCCTTCCTGATTCTTGTAAGGGTGAAGGAATGGGCTGGCACATCTGGCTGGATTTATTAATGTCATTTCTTCTCAGTATATCTTCTTGCATCTTTGCATGCCTCATGACATTTGATTGCTGGAGGAACTACTTCCTCCATGTAGGCACCACCTCCAAAAGTTGTTATCACCCCCTAACAGTGTCATCAGATTATGAGTCCACTGTTGAATTAATCTACTGATAAAGGCTCATTCATGGGTCGTGGTTGAGCCAGTCTCTGCAGCCTAACTTTTAGAGCACGAGCCTTTTGGAGGAGTGCTCCCTACTCAAACTTCAGTACTGGAGAGAGTAATTCTCAGTCTAGGGCTAGGTACTCTTCACTATTGAGTCAAGACCTTGCCTATGAATCTTGGCAATTTCCTGTGACTGATGGAACAGTCACTATTCTGAGCTACATGCCATGGCTGGCCACTGCCACCCGATCCCCTCACATTATCTTATCCATGGGTTGTTTCACAGGCATGTCAGAATTCGTGTTCTATGAATCCTAGAGAGAACTTAGATTTGGGAGTTACTTTTCTAGGCCACTATTACCCAGTTTTTGTATGTTAATTTTGTATCCTACTGCTGCTTTGTTGGAATACAAAATTGTGTATCAGGCCACAACATTTTCTGTTGAAGTCTTTAGTGTCTACTAAGTACAGATCCCCTCATTTGCAAATGAGATATTTTGACTTCTTTCCCTTCCTTTTGTGTTCCTTTTGTCTTATTGTTCTAGCTAGGAATTGTGTGACTGTCTTGAGTAACAGAAAACATTGGGCCCTCTTGTCTTGTTTCTGATCTTAAAGGAAATGTTTTGGACATTTTCCTCCTATTCCTAATTATATCATAGACCAGTCAGATTTAACATATATCTACAGAATATTTTACCCAACAGATAAATAATATACATTTTTCAACAACCCATGTAAAATAGATGACATTTTGACCACAACTCGAGCCTAAACAAATATAAAAAAGCCCTGATAATTTCCTGTATCTTATCATATTACTGTGGTTAAAATTAGAAAGCAGCAAGAGAAACTTCATATATACTTGAAGACTGGAGAATATACTCTCAAATAAACAATCTGCCATTGGAGAAATAGGGAGGAAAATAAGTTTCTAGAATCAAATAAAAATAAAACCTAACTTATTAGAACCTGGGGATACAGCAAAGGAAATTTGAAAAGCAAACTTTGTAACTGTAAGTGCTTACATTTAGAGAGAGATACATAGAGAGGCTCAGAGAGAGAGGAAACAAATTGCCTAATTTTGCACCTTAAGGTCTTAGAAAACCAAGAGCAAGCCAACCTCTAAACAACACCTAGGATGACGTAGTAGAAATTACAGCAGAAATTATTGAAATAATTTGAAATAAAAGAAAAATACATAAGTCAATCAAAGATTTTAGTTCTTTGAAAAGTTAAACAAGCCAGGAGGTGGTGGCACACGTCTTTAATCCCAGCACTTGGAAGGCAGAGACAGGTGGATTTCTGAGTTCGAGGCCAGCCTGGCCTACAGAATGAGTTCCAGGACAGACAGGGCTCCACAGAGAAACCTGTTTAGAAAAAACAAAAAACAAAAAAAAAACAAAAAAAAAACCCCAACCAAACAAACAAAAAAGAAAAGTTAAACAAGATTCTCAAGCCAATCTAATTCTAAGAATGAGAGAAAAGACTCATATTAATAAAGTTAAAGATAAAAAGAAAATGTTATAAAGATTCAAATGAAACCCAGAGGATCCTTAGGGACTATTTTTAAATACATTCTCCAAACCTAGAAGAAATGAATAAATTTTTAGATGCACACTATCTACCAAAATGAATCAGGTGAATGCAAGCAGCAAATCCATAACAAGCAAGAAAATTGAAACTGGAGCACTTCTTTCCCTTCTCCTTTGTGGAGTTGTGTGAGGAGCATCGACGTTAGCTCTTCCTTAAACATTAGATAGAACTGGGCAGTGATGTGTGAATCCCAGACATGACCTGTGAAAACTGATGGTTGTTTTTCATGCCTAAAACCAAGGCAGGCAAATATCAATCTGTGTTCCTTTATAGTACTTTTCTTTTATTTGATAGTTTCTTTTCCCTCATTTTCCTTCCTTCCTTCCTTCCTCCCTCCCTCCCTCCCTCCCTCCATCCCTCCCTCCCTCCCTCCCTCCCTTCCTTCCTTCCTCCCTTTCTTATTTATTTATCAAATTTTGTGGAATTATCTAAGGGCTCCCTGCCAATCATGGTCTCAGTCCCATCCACCTGTCACACAGACAGGAGGCTTCTTTCATTTTCTCCTGATAAAGCCCCTTCAGAAGAACACCCTAGGTTGCCAGCAAAGAGCAGGAGTCCCCAGGGCATCTGAATGCTCAGAACTCAAATCTCAGGGTTGGCACTTCATGTCATATTTGGTTTATGGCAATTTTCTTTGCTGCCACACCCCCTCTACCATGCTCTGGGAATTCAAAAACGTACCAAAATTGTTTCCCACAGCCTTTGTGTTCTTTGTACCTCAGTGGGTTTTCAAAGTATCTACTCTGAAATACTGTCAGGAATGGAAATCAAAGACTTCATTTCATTTCCTGCTCGACAGCCAACATCTTCCAAGGTATTTTTTTTATTAGCAGCTGTTTGAGAGAAACTGTGCCCTGGCAAGTCGGGTGATAGTTCTCTTTAGAGAAAGCTTTCTATCAGAGTCTGGAAGACTTGTGAGTTTTCTGGAGGTTTTAAAGTGCAGATGAGGTGAATTTTTACTGGTAATTTTGGGGCAAAATTTATGAGGCTCAGACAGAAGAATGGAGAGAAAAGAAGTGTAGACTTTTGTTAAAACCCACAATTCCTAGTTGGTGGTTATTCTGATGGTGTTGGTAGATATGCAGTTATAGAGTTATGTGTTGTATATGTGGCACATGTTACGCTGAAATCTACATGAATTTTCTAGTTTATTTTTATGATACTTTCATTGTGGGGGGTATTGATAGTTTTAATTTAAAGATGGCCAAAGCAAGGTTGTAAGATAATAAAATTTCTAAGGTTTCATGTTAAGCCGTGGAACCAGAGTCAACGTCACAGTCTGTTGACTTCGAAGGTGAGGTGCTTTCTAATATGCCATACTGCTCGGCTGTGTCTGAGCACCTCAGAGAGGAATCGGTTGCCCCTCCATCTTTCTGGAGCAGCGGAGCAGTCTTCCCTGCCCATGTTTACAGCTCCTGCCCATTCTTCTGCTTCCACTATCCAGATTTTCAATTGCCTTTGAAAGGAAGAATTATATACAACCCCAAATCAATTTTGGCTGAGAAAGAAGAGCTTCCAAGTATATGCCACTGGGGATCACAGAATGCCATCACTTTGATTTTTATTGCAAATGCTTAGGGATAAACATGGTAGTAAATATGCTCTCTTGTTTAGCAGTTTCAATATTCCCTTCAAGCTCATTAGGCCCTGTCACTTCCTCACGCATGCTGTTCCGTGTGTGGGAGGGACTCTCCCACCTCCACAGCCTGTTCTCTTGAAGGTAAGGTTGCTGGAATGGGCTTAAGGGAACTGTTTCCCACACTGAGGAGGAGAGCACAGGCTCCTGGAGGGACTTAGTGAACAAAGAATTCACCTCCATATTTGATGCTTGAAGTGTTCCAGCTCTCTACTGTCTTTTCTCCTTAGGCACCACATTGGGCAAATCTACAGAGAAGCCAGGTGCCCCTGGCTTTTGTACCAGTAGGAAGTTCAAACCATGTAAGTCCGCTCCTCACCCCAGGTCTGCACTGTTCACACCCTAAAACCCCAGCTCATTTCTCTTTTGTTCCTCTTTTTTTTTTTTTATTGGATGTTTTATTTACATTTCCTATGTTGTCCCCTTACCCCATCCCCCACCCACCCCGGAACCCCCAATCCCCTCACCCCTCCCCCTTCTTCTCTGTGGATGTAACCTCTATCTATTCCCCCCACTCCCACCTCCCCACCCTCAAAATTCCCACCCCCTGGGGCATCCAGCCTTCATGAGGTCAAGGTTCTCTTCTTCCACCTATGCCCAGCAGGGCCCTCCACTCTTACATATTCAGTTGAAGCCCTGGATCCCCCCCCCCAAGTGCTCCCAGGCTGGTGGTTTAGACCCTGGGAGCTGTGGTTGGTTGGTATTATTGTTCTCCTCATGGTGCCGCAAATCCTTTCAGCTCCTTCAGTCTTCACTCTAATTCCTCTATTGAGAAACCCATGATCAGTTCAATGGCTAGTTGTGAGCATCTGCCTCTGAATATGTCAGACTCTTGAAGACCTCTGAGGAGACATCCATATCAGGCTCTTATCAGCATGCACTTCCTGACTTCCACATCAGCATCTACCTTTGGTGACTGCACATGGGATGGATACTCAGGTGGAAAGGTCTTCAGACGGCCCCTCCTTCAGTTTTTGTCCCTCGCTTTGTCTCCATATTTGCTCCCTTGAGTATTTTGTTGCTCCTTCTAAGAAGGACCGAATCACCCCCACTTGGTCTTCCTTCTTTATGGACTTCATGTGGCCTGTGAGTTGCATCTTGGGCATTTCAAGGTTCTGGGCTAATATCCAATAATCAGTGAGTGAATACCATGTGTCTTCTTTTGTGATTGGCTTACCTCACTCAGGATGATAATTTCTAGTTCCATCCATTTACCTAGGAACCTCTCGAATTCATTGTTTTTAATAGCTGAGTAATACTCCATTGTGTAAATATACCACATTTTTTGAATCCATTCCTCAGTTGAAGGACATCTGGGTTCTTTCCAGCTCCTGGCTATTATAAATAAGGCTGCTATGAACATAGTTGAGCATATGTCCTTGTTATATGTTCGAGCATCTTCTGGGTATATGCCTAGGAGTGGTATAGCTGGATCCTCGGGTAATGCTATGTCCAATTTTCTGAGGAACCGCCAGACTGATTTCCAAAGTGGTTGCACCATCTTGCAGTCCCACCAACAATGGAGGAGTGTTCCTCTTTCTCCACACCCTCGCCAGCATCTACTAGCACCTGAGTTTTTAATCTTAGCCATTCTGACTGGTGTGAGATGGAATCTCAGGGTTGTTTTGATTTGCATTTCCCTGTCTCGTACCAATACCATGCAGTTTTTAATCACTATTGCTCTGTAATACAGCTTGAGGTCAGGGATGGTGATTCCCCTAGAAGTTCTTTTATTGTTGAAAATAGTTTTCACTATCCTGAGTTTTTTGTTATTCCAGATGAATTCACAAATTGCTCTTTCTAACTTTATGAAGAACTGAGTTGAAATTTTGATGGAGATTGCATTGAATATGTAGATTGCTTTTGGCAAGATGGCCATTTTTACTATATTCATTCTGCCAATCCATGAGCATGGAAGATCTTTCCATCTTCTGAGGTCTTCTTCGATTTCTTTCTGCAGAGACTTGAAGTTCTTGTCATACAGATCTTTCACTTGCTTGGTTAGATTCACACCAAGGTATTTTATATTGTTTGTGATTATTGTGAAGAGTGTCTTTTCCCTAATTTCTTTCTCAGCATGTTTAGCTTTTGAGTGGAGGAATGCCACTGATTTGTTTGAGTTAATTTAACATCCAGCCACTTTGGTGAAGTTGTTTATCAGGTTTAGGAGTTCTCTGGTATAATTTTTGGGGTCACATAAGTATACTATCATATCATCAGCAAATAGTGATATGACTTTTTCCTTTCCAATTTGTATCCCTTTGACCTCCTTTTGTTGTCTAGTTGCTCTGTCTATGACTTTGAGTACTATATTGAATAGGTAGTGTGAGAGTGGGCAGCCTTGTCTAGTCCTTGATTTTAGTGGGATTGCTTCAAGTTTCTCTTCATTTAGTTTGATGTTGGCTACTGGTTTGCTGTATATTGCTTTTACTATGTTTAGGTATCCACTCACTTATGAGTGGATATTAGCCCACAAGCTCAGACTACCCAAGATACAATTCACAGACCACATGAAGCTCAAGAAAAAAGAAGACCAAAGTGTGGATACGTCAATCCTTAGAAGGGGTAACAAAATACCCACAAGGGGAGATACAGAGACAAAGTGTGGAACAGAAACTGAAGGAAAGGCCACCCAGAGACTGCCCTACCTGGTGATCCATCCTATATACAATTACCAAACTCAGACATTATTGTGGATGCCTAGAAGTGCTAGCTGACAGAAGCCTGATTTAGTTGTTTCCTGAGAGGCTGTTCCAGAACCTGACAAATACAGAGGTGAATGCTCGCAGTCAACCATTGAACTGAGCATGGGGTCCCCAATGGAAGAGTTAGAGAAAGGACTGCAGGAGCTGAAGGGGTTTTCAGCCCCATAGGAGGAACAACTATATCAACCAACCAGACCCCTCAGAGCTCTCAAGGACTAAATCACCAACCAAAGAGTACACATGGAGCAACTCATGGCTCCAGCCACATATGTAGCAGAGGATGGTCTTGTTGGATATCAATGGGAGGAGAGGCCCTTGGTCCTGGGAAGGCTAGATGCCCCAGTGTAGGGGAATGCCAGGGTGGGAAGCAGAAGTGGGTGGGTGGGTGGGTGAACACCCTCATAGAAGCAGGGGGAGTGAGGATGAGATAGGGGGTTTTCGTAGGGGAAACCAGGAAAGAAAATATCTGATAAAAAATTTTTAAAAAAGAAGAAGAAGAAGTCTCCTCTGGTGGGAATGAGGAGGAACATGGGACAAAGGGCACAGGGTGCAGACTTTCCGGATTCTTCCATATCCAGGCTGTGGACTTAGACACTTGAAGGAGGTGAAACTTAGAATAAAGAATTCTCTCTCTGTGTGTTTATCTGCCATTTATTTACTTATGTTGACCATAGCTGACTAGTCTCCAGTATGGTATTGGGTGGGAATAAGGAGGCCCTTTGCCTTGTTCCTAGTCTTAGAAGAAAAGCATTGATTAATATATCCAGTTTGCTGTAGATGTCCCATAGAGCTCCCTACCCAGGCTGAAGAAACTGTAGTGGCTGAGAATTTACATCATGAATGGATGCTTGGGATTTTGGCATTTGGTTTTTCATGATTATTGAGATGGTTGTGTGATTTTTTTTCTTGTCAATTATTCATATGATGACTATACTGAATGCTAATCTGATTTTTTAGTTTGGGGATAAATTCCATCTCGTCATTACGCATTAACCTTTATATATTTTGTTGGATTCAATTTGTTAAAGTTTTGTCAATGATTTTTGGTCAATGTTCACTGGGGAAATTAGTTGGCAGTTTAGTATTCTGCCAACAGTGTTAGTGTGGTATCAGGGCAATGCTGGGGTTAAGAGAGTTTCGAGAAGTGTTGTGTGTGTATGCGGGCATGTGTATCTGTGTTTTTGTTTATGTGTGTGTGCACCTGTGTATGTGTATTTATGCACATGTGCATATCTGTGTTTTTGCGTGTGTACTTATGCAAGTGTGTGCATGTATATGTGTGTGCATAAAGTTTATATACAATAGATACATATTTTTCTTTTTTTCTTTATTCTTCACTCATATATGACATCTCAACTGTAGTTTGCCCTCCCTTCTCTACTCCAAGTCTCTACCCCATACCTTCTACTTCCCCCGGATCTACTCTCTCTCTTTCTGCCTCCCTTCAGGCAATAGCTGCCCTCCCATGGATATTATCTAAGCGTGGTATAACAAGTTACAATAAGTCCAGGTACATATTCTTACATCAAGGCTGGATGACGCAACCCAGTAGGAGGAAAAGGGTCCCAAAGGGAGGCAAAAGAGTCAGAGATACCTCTATTCCCACTGTTAGGAGTCCCAGAAGAATACCAAGCTACACAACCATAACATCTATGCAGAGCATCTAGGTCAGACCCATGCAGGTTCCCCGATTTCTGTGAGCACACTGGAGTCCCAGTCAGTTGATTTTATTTGGTTGACTCTTTGGGAATTTCACATCGGACACCCCAATCATACTCATTTCCCAGTCCTTCCTATGACCCTCCAACTCTGGTGACCTTTCCTCCAAAACAAAGCAAAATAAAACAAAAATGCTACCCACCCAATCTAAGACCAATTTGTGTTATCTGTATACTTACTGAAGCATGGTCTAACTCTTAGTGGTCCTCCCTTTAATGGAACTGAGTCCTCCCCCACCAGAAGCTGTCTATTGTGGAGAGAGTTTCCTTCAGTGGCTTCCTTTTTAGGCTGCTACTTCTTCAGGGATAGGGGTGGGGATAGTGTTGGATAAGGAAGCCTTCCACGTCCCTTTTTCTTAACTGTGCATCTGCAATCATTGATATCACTGCAAAAGTAGCTTTCTTGCTCTTTACAGTCAGTGGGAGCATGGATGTGACTTCCACATGGTTTCTGGTGACAGCACAGACCACGAACACAGACCCAGGTTGCAACAGGCCCACAGACCCAAACAAGGCCCTTGGGGGGCAGCCTAGACTACAGATATTAACATGGCCTTAGGTGGCTTTACAGGGCACCCACATCAGTATGGCCTTCAGTGGCAGCAGGGTCCATGGACATCAACATGGATTCAGACTGCAGTACAGACCATGGACAGCCACATGGCCTTCAGTGGTTAATGTGGACCACAGATACTAGCACAGATCCTAGCTACAGCAGCACCACAGACCCAGACATGGTGCTTAGCAAGAACAAGGACTTGGGCATCATCATGACCCAAGCTGACAGCACAGGCTACTCAGATCAGTGTGGCCTCGGTCACAGCACAGCCCATAGAGATCAACATAGCTTCTGGCTGCAGCACAGACTACAGACATCTGCAGAGCCTTAGGGCTATGGACATCACCCAGACCTGGGCTGCAGTAGGACCTTGGCCCACCATGGCCTTGGATGGCAGTGCAGGTCACTCACATCAACCTGGTCCTCACCGCCTTAGCATCTAGTCAAGCCTCCAGTTCTGCCTCTCTCCACAGTGCACATGCCACCCTATTTTTTGATCTTTCTCATCTCTCTAGCACATATTTGTTCATCATAGCTTGTGCCCACTGCCTGCACAGTGAAAGTGGGGGCAGCCTGAGTGGCTTCTGCCTCCATTTGTTTGCATGTGTGTATGTGTTCATGTGTGCATGCTTGCATGTGTGTGAGTGTGTGTGTGTATGTGTGTGTGTGTGTATGTGTGTATGTGTAAAATTTACATACAATGGATATATTCTTAATAGTTGCTAAAATTTCTTGGTAAAGCTACTCATACTTAGAGATTTCTTTATGGAAAGCTTCAGATTGGGATCTCTTTTAAGTATACGAGGCTGTTCAGGCTAATTCTTCTTAGTGAGTTTTGTCTAGATGCTTTGCATCTTTTAAAGAAATGTGTGTGTCTTATCTAAATTGCATTATTGGCAACAAGTTTTTATAATGTTCATTTAGTCTCATTCCACTGTCAGTAACATCCGCGTCTGTGCTCTCGTTTGGGGGAGGGGCCATGGCTCTTTGTTCCCCTTTCTTCCAAAAACCTCACTTCTGCTTGCTCAGTCCTTTGATCGGTCTGTCTCGTTTAGGAGGTTATACTTTATTGATGTTTTTAAAGAAACGAGTTTGAGTTTATTGGTTTTCACTATTATTTTCTGTTTTCTCTTTTATTGATTTTCACTCTTGTCTTTACGATTTACTCCCTTCTGCTCTGGGCTTACTTTTAATTTTCTAGTTTCTTATGGGAGAAGCTTAGGTAATTGGCTTTAAGTCTTTCTATTTTTCTGATATAAGGTTTCAGCACCATAAATTACCCTGTAAGCTCTGCTTAAAAATAAATTTCACTAGATTGTGCCTTTTTAATCAAACATTTTTAATGTCATTTGTGAGTTATGTTTTGGCCCACAGATTATTTAAATTGCTTAATTTTGAAATATTTGGTTCTTTTCTGTGCACTTTTTCTTGTTGATGTTTATAGTTCTATTTTTGTCACAGAACCATCCCTGGATCACTTCAGTTCTCTTAAGTTGACTAAGACTTGTTTTATGGGAGAAGATATGATTGATCCCAGTAAGTATTCAGTATGCTCTTGATAAGAATGTGTGTTCTGCTGGTAACACAGTCTACAACGTCTGGTCAAGTTGTCTAGTATTGTAGATCCTGTCTTTAGTGTCTTTCCTTGCTTATTTCTTCCTGCAGTGTTCCTTCTGCTTCCTGTATTTCAGGGCTATGCCATTAGCTAGGTGAATATGCTTTATTGTTAGATCTTCTTGATTAACCAGTGTCTTTATCACAGATGATTTTTTCTTGTTCTGAAGCCTACTGTCTCAATTAAGAGTCACACTGTTTCTTCTGTTTACTTTAATTAGTGTCAGCATTCTCCCTCCCTCCTTCCCTCCCTCCCTCCCTCCCTCCCTCCCTCCCTCCCTCCCTCCCTCCCTTCCTCCCTTCCTCCCTCTCTGATTCTCTGTCTCTCTATTTCATTATATAATCCAGGATGGCTTCAAACCTTCCTTGTATTCCAGGTTGGCCTCCTACTTGTGATGGTCTTGGTCCATCCTCCTGCTGGAGTGACAGCTATATGCCATCATGTCCAGTTCTGTGGCTAAGTTTTTTTTTTCTAGTGTAAGAGGCTTATTGCAGGAGGAGAGATCAAAAGGCCATCTCCCATTGGGGGTGTGGGGAAGAGAAAATGGCAGACAGGCAGACAGAGGGAGTGAGAGAAGGCAGAGAATGAAGGCAGAGAGAGCCCTTTGACTATTTTTTTAATTGTAAAAAAATATAAACTTTATTTTTAAGAAAAAACTTCTGATTTTTTTGTCTTCTTTAGTTTTAATAAACATTTCCTACATTTCAACTTTCTTTCCTCTTTATTTTATCAGTTATCTTTAACAAATATAGTGGTTACCCTAGAGTTTGCAATATGCACTTATAGATACTCTCACTACACTTCTAAGTAACACCACAGCATGTCTTGGACACTGTGTAGCTAACTTATAAATTACAGGTGCACATCACCAAACTTGGGCTTATGTGCGTTCTGGGGATCCAAACTGGTTCAGGTCCCCATGCTTGTCCAGGGAGCTCCAAGGATCCTCCTGTTTCTGTGTCCCCAGCATTCAGATTACAAGCACATGCCACCGTGCCCAGCTTTATACATGGATGCTAGCAAGCAAACTTAGGCCAGCATGCTTGCAAAACAAGCACTCTACTGATCGACCCAGTCCCTCAGTACCATACACTATTATTCTGCAGTGTGACTCCAAATATTGTTGGGTTAAGCTTGCCTTACATTAATGCTTTCCATTCAACACACTCATTCTTGTCGCTTCCTATCATCATGTTCACCAGTAGAATTTAATTTGTTGATGGCATGTTTTATATGATTTATTCTGTCTTCTTTTTGTGTCTGTGTGCCTATGTGTTCATGTGTATGTGAGCATGTATGGGTGTGTGCATGGGGAACTAGATGTTAACATCAAGCCTCTTCCTCAATTGCTTCTCCACATTAGGTTTTGAGACAGGGCTTCTTACTGAACCCAGAATTCAGGCCTTGACTAGCCTGACTGGACAGCAAGCCTCAGGGATGCTCGGCGTGCAGGCTTTTCAGATATGGACCGCTATAGCCAGGTTTTAGACGGATGCTGGGATTAAACTCAAGTCCTCAGGTTCATACACAGAGCTTTAGTGACTGAGCCATCTCCCTGTCCTTCATCTCATTTAGACTTATCTATTCTTTGGCCTTACCATAGTTCTGGGGATTATACTATACAATTTTAAATAGAATACATTCAAATAATACACCATATGCATCTTGTGTGAGAACAGTCTCAGAGCACAAGGTTCTATTGTTCCTTCCTCCCCCAGCCTTGGAGTTTGTTGTTACCCATTTTACTCAGACGTACACTGTAAATCCTTCAAATGAGTTGTTAATACTTTTACGTTAGTCAATTATCTTTCAAAGAGACTTAAAACTAAGAAAAGGCATCTTTTTTACCCCTCCTCTTATATTTACCATTTTAGGTCTTCTCCATAGTTTTATAGATCCTAATTTGTATCTTGCATTGTTTCCTTTCTGTCTGAAGGTTTGTCTGGTTTTGTTTTGTTTTGCCTTTCAAATGCTGCTCTGCTGGTGATGAATTCTCTGTTTCTGTATACCTGAAAACCCTTTATTTTGCTTTTTTTTTTTTTTTGGTTAAATGATATCCTAATTCTGTATACATTTTCAGGGTGACAGTTTCTTTTTCCTTTCAGACTTTAAGATCCAACTGCACCATCTCCCGCCTTGCATCAGTTCTCTTGAAAAATCTGTCGTAATTCTTACGTTTTCATTCCTGTGGGATAATGAGCTTCTCTTACTCTCTGACTCACTTTTGAGATTTAATCTTTCTTATTAGTTTCCAACAATTGTTCAGTTGCTTTTTGAAATAGAGCCTCACTGTGCATCTTGAACTAACCTCAAACTCAATCCTCCTGCCTCCACCTCCTGAGTGTTGGATTTCAGACAGGTACCACCATAATTGTTTCATAACTAACTTGGAAAATATTTATTTTATGAGTCTATTTATATGTCTGAGTATGTATGCACATCACATGTATACAGGAACCCATGGGAGTCAGAAAAGATTAGATTCTCTGGAACTGGAGTTACAGAGGGAGGGAGAGAGAAATATTTTCATACAGCAGGGTTACAAGAAAACACACTCAGCATTCCCTGTGGCTATGCTTACAGTCAAAATAGCCCTTCAGTGTGGTCTCAAGTTCAGATGAAGAAACTAGGCCCCATATTGGATAGTCACTGGGTGCAGGATGCCCTCAGAAAAGTAGCTTGCCTCAGCTGGGAAGCTCTCTTGAGGCAAGAGCTCTTAGTTTCCTCCATTTAGCATTCTTGGCAGTTGAGGCTCATGAGTATCTCTCTCCAAAAGAAAAAACGAGGGAAAACATCACAGTACCCTCTGCAGAAGTGCCTCCTTGAAGTACATCCCGAGCTCCAAATCACTTCAGCCAGAAGTGGTATGCACATGCTTAATTTCTGTGGCAGACATGGCTTCTACTGTTTTTAGCTCTTCCATCATTGATGCTCTTAGACAGTTACTCACCTGCTTCATGTAAATAAGTTCTTAAGTTTCTGGGAGACAGATGCTGGCTTTACCATGTTGTAGCTCCCAAAGTGAATATCAGAGTATTGTACTCCATTTACTAGTGGAGTAACAACCCCCCAAAGAACTGTTTGGAATACCTCATTCAAGTCCTTCATGTTATCTGGGTAAACTAAGATGGAATAAGCTGGCACAACTGACTCTGATCTTAGCTGAGGCTAGAGTGCAGTCTCCCACAGTGTAGTTCAGTTATCTTCTCATTGTGCTCAGCTGTATCATAGTGAGTCACTGGTCACAAACACTGCAAATACAATTGAGTATTTATTATGCATCCAAACAACAGTAGCTCCAAGAGACTTCATATGAACATAAATAGCATTGGGTAGGTTTTTCAAAACGGACTATAGGATTTGAAAACTCAAAGATCCACTTACACAATAAAGTCTAAGCAATAGACTACATATTTGTAAGTATTTAAGTGCTTAAATGTAAACATTTAAATGCTTAGATAAACAGAAGAATATAATGATATCTTCTGTATTCACATGTCATCACTTTGGGTTGTAGAATTAATGGCATTTTTTCACCTGCATTGAGAAGTTTGTTAGTGATAAACAGATTAATTGTGCCATTTTCAATGAAGCTATAACATACTGAGTTTAATGATCCATCTCAAGATGGCATTTTTCTTCAGCATGTGGAGACATGTTGCTTACCACCTCTGTAGCTAGTCAGATCTATCTTTGGACATTATTGCCTTGCTGGCTGTTCTTATGGTTGATCTAGAATCTATTTCCTTGGCATTTCAGCTAGTGAATCTATTTTGTCCTTATGGCCATTGATTGGAAGCTTGATCTTAATTCTACATGAAAGGCCTTGAAATATAAAGACAGTCAGCTCATTCTCCTTCCAGGCACACATTGTCCATTCTTCCCCTTCCCAATTTTAAGATATTGAAGAATAGCCTTAGTCACTGAGAACCATCCTGAATCACGTCTGAATATGTGTCAAGGAACTACAGTCAGAGAATGACTGTTATTAAATAGTCTTGGAGTGGGAATCACTGGGATATTTTCTCCCTGAGTATTAATCAGATGTTCAAGAATGCCATGATGTGGTCTGAAGATTCAGAAATGTATGATAAGATGTTTCTCCTGGGATTCACAGTCTGGAGGAAGCAGATTTATGACAGATGATGACCATGTAGCTCAATGAAAATTTGAAACGAGATCAATGGAATCCCAGAGTTGTGACTAATTCTCCCTAGAGAAACACAGAAGAAATTGCAAAGGGGGTGACATTAGATCTGTGTCTTGAAGGGAGACAACAGAAAGATACATGTGACGCCTCCCAGCATTCCCCAGAGGAACATTGCTCCTTCCAGTATAGTTACAAGTTCTTTGGAGGGTCCAGTCACACAATAGGGTGAATAGTTCACTTCCTGGGACAGGAGTGAAGATGGAAAGAGAACATGGCAAGAGCAGGAAGCCATAGAGGGATGCTATGATCTAATAGAGGGTTTTAAGGCATTTCTCTATCCTTGCTCCCAATCTGATCAGAGTTTTCTCTAAAGATGTTTAAAGACTAGACTCAAGCTTTCCAAATTGGTGAATCAAGTTTACCTCAGTGTGTCATTCAGTCAGACACTCTGAAGTGCATATGCTAGTCAGATCCCCACCCTCTACCTTATTGTTAGCAAGCCTATCCATTTACATTCTGGAAGGGGCTCTAACTAGCATGTGTCTTTCTTTATTTGATTTAATTGTATTGCTAGAAACATCCCATCTTGGCTGGGCCGATAAATATGTCTGATCAGTGAGTATGGAAAGGGAGCACAGAGACAGCATTGCTACAAGGTTCTATCAACTGTGTGGGAAGGTGTGGGATGGTGGACCATGAGAAGTAGTCTGGTAAGGTTGAGCTGGGTTGGTAGCCCTGGGCACCCAAAGGGAAGATAGGAGCTTCACCTGTTCCCGATACCAGGCCTGCTCCCCTTCCCCTCAGTAAGTAGAGTTGTGACCATCAGTCATGTAGGGACAGCAATCCAAGCCCATTCACATGTAAATGCAACATCCCTAATATCTCAGACCAAGCCAATAGGAAGCACCTGCTGTTAGACCCCCAACCCACCCTAAAACTGTATGCAAGATCTTATCTAGAAGGAATAAAGGTATATGAGAATTACTCCATTGCCTGAGAGCATCTGTTGTACAAGAGCTGTAACACTTCCTAGGAAGGGAATGCTCTCCCTAAGCTTTCAGTAATAGCGTCTGGGGCATTAGAGCAGCAGTGACTGTAGCACTTCCTCCTCCCTGTTCATGCCCTTTCCCCTTCGTTTGAACACTCCCACCAGCTGAGCCAGAGACCTCCACAGATATCGGTTGGTTCATGATAAACCTTGTAAAAGCAGATAGCACATATCTATAACCCTAGTATTTGAAAAGCTGAGGCAGGAGAATTACTCATGGATTAGAGGGCAGCTGAGGGCCCTCAATAGGTTTTGGGACCATCCTGGGCTACATACATAGTCAGATCTTATTTAAAAATAACAGCAACAACAACATCAAAGACATGATCACAAAGCATAGAAACTGGCCTAGGGAGGGAGAAATACCATAAAGATAACAGAAGGTATAAAAGACATGCATTTTGAGTTGGAAGAAAATAGAAGGAAGAAGAGAAAGACTATATCAACTGCCCATTTCTCTAAAACGAATTGTAATTTAAAAGTAATCTTCTTCTATGAGATTCCTCTGGGTCCTTGAAATGCATTCCATTTTATTCCAATTAAGTTTCGTGAACAACTCTTCCTTTCAACCAAAACATCTCCAGGACATATCATTTGTCCAGTTTATCTCTTTACATTCTTTGTGATGATTAGCAAAAATAGGTTGAATTTCTAGCCCCATCTCTAGCTCTCTTGACATAGAAGCAAGAGGCCCCTTTAAGAGGAAAGCTAGTTTCTGCAAGGATTGTATTTGGCTAGTAATGATTCATGATGTCAATTTGGAAATGTGGTCCTTAATGTTCCTGCCTACTTCCTACTCTCTTCAAATCTGTTTGCTCGAATGATAGGCGGGGGCCATGGGCAACTGTCCATAGACTCTCTGTGGTTCTGAGGATTGTAGCAATCTCCCTGTTCTGGTGACTGTAGCCTGAGGGAGTTGTTGATTTCCTCAGCCAGACCACAGTGTATGAGGAATCAGAGCAGTCACCTACACTGTAGGACAGAAATAAAAATGTTCTCAGTCTCTTGAGTTACATTTAACTTTATTTCTCCCCAGCCTAGGCAGTTTCAATTAATTTGCAAGCATTTATTGACCAGCTACTGCGCATGGCCTCTCTGTTCCTTTTCTATACTCTTCCTGTGACTCCCATCCCTCAGTTGATATTCTGAAGACCTTTCTGTCTTCTCCAACACTCCCCTGGGATGCTGACTCATGTCTCTATTTTATTGCTGAACTTTCCCAAAGAGCCACCCACAGTCGCTATCTTGCTTAACCTTTCGTAATCCTTATTGCTGTGACATCTATCTTCTGCTTTCCCCATGATACGGCTTGCTTCTCCAATTCCCTGCATCTCCCCAATAAATACCTCTCTTTCTAAGTAACAGGAAATGACTTTCTGCTCCTGGTAATTAAACAATCTCCAAGTCATCCTTATTTCCCCAGTTCACTTCTCTGACCCCTTCAAAAGATCAGAGTAATCTGACTTAGAGTGCTTTCTCCACATGTGTCCAAGAATTGAGGCTCCTCAAAGCTTAAGTGGGTCCTGGACCATGCACATCTGTCTCAGCATCATCCTACAGGGGCTGTTGGTAAAGTTGATCAGAGCATATGCCTTGGGCTCAAGCTTATGGAAGATCTCTTTGTGGCTGCAGTCAAACTTGGGTAGGCAGGGGCTCCATTATTGTCCCTTCAGATAAGAAGCAGAAGAGGGGATGGTTAATGGCCTGAAATCTGACCACTGAGATGGGTTACTTGCTACTGGTGTCTTCAAGAAGAAGAGACGGGGTTGGGGAACTGAATTCTCATAATGGTAGCAGAGTGAACTCATTATGACAATTTCTGTGCTTTTTTTAAAAATTTGATAGGGTCTCATATAGTCCAGACTGAGCTTGAATTCATCATGTCATTGACGATGACCTCTGATTCATTTTCCTCCATCTCCCATGTGATTTGATTACAGGTGTGGTCTACAATGTCCAGCATGAATGGAAATCATTCTTAACCTGATCAGTTAATTGTTGACCAAACAATTAGGCACATAACTGTGTCATTTATTCATTTAAAAATTACATCATTCATTTTACTCATAAACATTCAGTGACCCAAGAGGTAGAGACAAAAAGTGAATCTGGGGATTGGAGGCATGGCTGAGCAGTTAAGACCATATATTGCTTCTGTGAGGATCTAAGTTTTGTTCCCAGGACCCACATGGGGCTGCTCACAACCACATGTAACTCTAGTTCCAAAGGATCCTAAACTGGCTTCTGGCCTCCAGAGGCATCTGTATTAACATGCACATACCCCATACAGATGTGCACATGCACACATAATTGAACATTAAAATAAATAAGTTTAAAAGTTAATCCATAAGGTGTGATCTCTTTAGTTTTGGCCTTTGTAGACTCAGGGATGGACATGGAGAGGGAAGCAACAGATCTATAATTGAGACATCTGAACAGTGCAAAAATGAACACAGAGGGGAAAATTGGTATAGGAAGTTCTACTTCCAGCCAGCTGCTGTCACAATGGAACAGAGGTATGACCAAATCCTACTCTGTCAAAATTAAAGGGACCATTAGAGAACTTCTAATTTAAACCTCTCTGCTACCGAATAAAGGAAACGGGCTCACCCAGACAAGTATGATGGACCTAAGTTTCAGAGTTTGTCAAAAGCTGGACCAGGCCTGGACCCCTACTGTCTCAACCGTCTATCTACTGATAACTCCTGCTTAGCATCCGTAATCCAGTCTGGGAGTCCCTGATGCTCTCTGAGGATGTGGCCCAGGGTCTACAGCTCAAGGTGGGCTAATCATGGGACATAGCTTTGAATTTGCAGATGTGTCTGTCTAGTCCTTCCTGCTGTGAACCCCTTGGCCAGTTCTTGGACCTGGCTGTTATTTTCATTTGTTCCCCAAATAGTACAATTCCCACCATCTACTGCTTTCCTTGGTCTTTATGGTTTATCCTTGGCTTGACCTACTTCCTTTATTAAGTGTGTTATATCTCTCAGCCCTTCGTATTTGTCTCTCATGCCTCTGATAGCTCCTACTTTCCCTGTAGATTATTCTTCCTCAAGTGCCTTCTCTGTCTTCTCCTAGAGGCCCTTAACTCATCCTAGAACACAGATTCTTTGGCTCTCTGGCAATATCTAGGCACCGTTTCTCACAACAATGCTTTCAAATGCATTAAGAACAATGTGTAGAAAAAGATTGTGTTGTTTTGAAATGCCAATTTGTACTATTACAACATATGTGCTACTTATTTTTTTGAGTCAAGGTCTTAATATGCAGTCTAGACTGCCTTTGAACTTGCAATCCTGCTTCTGCCCGCTCTGTGCTGGGATTGCCTGAGTGCACCACTATGCTGGTCTAATTTATGTGCTTTTAAATCAGTGTGTTAAATAGCAAGATCTACCAGGAGGTGCAGTGATGTCTATAGTGCTGAAGTTGTGTTTAGCACTAATGATCTTGGAAGATATTTGTGACAGTTTTAAGGTGACATGAAAATGCCTATAATTTCTGTGATTGACATAATCCTTGCTGCGTGCTGTGTTGTCAACAGACTCTGAAAGGAACACTACACCATAGTTAGGAGTTAGTAAAAGTGAAGGTGTGATGTTTTTACCATCTAAGTTTATGGACCCTATGAGTTTTATACACAGACCAGCAACCACTGTATCCTCCAGGCAAAGGCATCCTGTCTTAAATGGCCCCGTGACTTGAAATGCTGCATCGATGGGGGCATTATCTAGATTTATGTCTTCAGACAAGGGCGTCCATTTGGATATCTCACAGGCATCTATGAAACTTAACCTGTCAAAAGATGAATTTCTGCTCTTACCCTCAAAGACAACACCTCATTTTTCTAATCCTGATGAATATCATCTCAGTGTTTTAAGTGTCAGAGCCCAAACCCTGGAATTCAATCTCTATATGTCCTCTTTCTTTGTCTTTGCCTCTAATTTAGAAGTTATTACATTTGAATTTAATTTCACAAACATTGACTCAGGACCTATTGAAAGCCAAGTACTGTAGAGACATTGTAGAAAGCAAGCCCTTGATTTAATCACAAGCATTGGCAATAAAGAAGCAAGTGCATGCAGCAAATTAGGCAACAATAAGTGCTTTGGAGGCATAAGGAATATCACCCTCCAGTACTACTCCCCCTATGTCACTTACCCTGTAGTCTAAAGCACCCCAGACCCTGGCCTGAAGCAGTCTGCTAATCAGAGACTTCAGCCAGGCTTGTTCTACTCCAAGATCCAGTCCTTTTTCCACCACACCCGGGCCTCCTAGCTTTGCAGTTTCTTGTGTGCATCAATGTCACATCTCGGACCTTGTCTGCTTCTGGACATGGCTGTCTCCCACTCACCCCTCAGGCCCTAATTAGCTAGGCTTCATTGAAAATGCCATCTTCTTAGAGAAGCCTTCCCTGATCTCTCAACCTGGATTACTCTTTCTTACCTCATGCCCCTCAGCAACTTATCCTTTATGTAACAAGCTACTTGTGGTAATTATTATTTAATATGACTCAAGTGGCCACTTAATAGGTGTGTCTTCTACTACATGAGAGTTCCAGGAAGGGAGAGACCTTATCTTTTGTTTTTCCCACACCAACACTTAACAGTTCCTGGCGTATTGTTAGTAAGAACAAACATAGCTGCTGAATGAGTTATAAGCTATTGCACCTTTTATTTCTGACATCTGGCCCCAGGCTCATCAAGTATTCCAGGTTCATACTTCCCTTTTATGCACATCCACATTAAAGCTTCATCTATATGTAAGTAGTTCCCAACCTAATCAGAGACAGTTACTCTCAAATTCATTTATCCATTCATCCATTCATTCTTTTAACCATTATTTATTGGGCCTGTTCTAATTACAAGGCACAGTGCCAGACTATCTAAGATTAAAAGATAGATGCAAGACATGGTTCTTGTCCTCGAGACATTTACAATATCAGGGGAGATTTAAGAAGCAGTCATACAATTAAAGCGGGGCAGTAGGTGCTCTGTACCACGATCAGCATTGCTGTTGGTGACCAGTGCAGAAGACAAGAATAGCACATTTGCCTAGGGATTTTAGGAGTTTTCATGGTGAAGATAGAGTCTAAGCTGGTGAATAGGGTTTAGACAGCCAGAACTGGTAGAGGAATAATCCTAGTCAAAGAGACAGAGTTTAAAAGCAGAAAGGTAAGATGTAAAGAGTGTAGAGAGGTCCACGAGTGGTCCATGAGTGGTGAGTTATTGAAGCCAGGCAGGATGTCTATGACATTTTCATGTTATCAGATATTTGCAAGGGTGTCAAAAAGGTTGTTTAGAAGAGAAGAATGAGAAGCACTGGAAAGACTTGCCTACCTGTGCGATTTTTAACTTGGATTTTCCTAACTCTAGGAAGAAGAGATAGTTAAGTAGCTAAATGCAGAAGAGCTAGGCAGGGGGCTCTGGGGGTGGTCTGGAGGACATGGGGAAATTCGTGTCAGAAGTGGGTATTTCTTTGTCTTCAACTGGGATGCTGACATGCAGACATCACAGGGGTTGACTCAGAGTTACTATGGCCATTTTCATGCCTGGCTAAGAGGTGACTATGCTTCACCTAGTATTCATTCAGGCTTACATGACTAAATACCACAGCTGGGTAGCTTACACAGCAAGGATTTATTTCTGTAAGTTCTAGTGGCTTACAGTTTAAATAAAGATGTTAGTTGAGTTGGTCCTGATGGGGGCTCTGTCCTGACTTGCAGACAGCTGCCTTCTCACTGAGTGGTCCCCTGCTCTTTTATAAGTATTCACACATGGACAGAAAGATGGATCCCCCTCCTCTTCTTATGAGGCTATGAATCCTTTTGGGTTAGGACCCCATTATCTTGCCCTCTTAAAACAGTCACTTCCTAAAAATCTGGTTTCCAGTACAGTTGTATCAGCCTCTGGGTATATCTTAGTTAGTTAGG
>NW_021620880.1:1438440-1463915 GCF_004785775.1 Grammomys surdaster
ATTGGGGCTGGATTACAGATTTGGAGGTTCAGTCCATTATCATTAAGGTAGGAGCATGGCATTATCTAGGCAGACATGGTACAGGAGGAGTTGAGATTTCTATAACTTTATCTGAAGGCTGCCAGGAGAAGACTCTCTTCCAGGATGCTAGGATGAGGGTCTTGAAGCCCACACTCACAGTGACACACCTACTCCAACAAGGCCATACCTCCTAATGGTGCTACACCCTGGGCTAAGCATATACAAACCATCACAGGGCCCTTAAAAACTATAAACTTCTTGTTCAGGAGTTTCAAAGCAGTGCACCAATGGATGCAAGATATCTAAGACAATGCCTTCTGGGGATATAACACAAAAGGAAAAATATGTGTGCTTCTACTGTGCCCATATTGGCATCAGTATTAATGGCCTCTGGAGAAATCCTTACATAGCTAAAAGTATATATTCATAAACCCTGATCTAGTCTGATGACTTCGTTATTCTAGAGAAAGAGACAATTTTGTAGAAAAAGATAAAGAGACCTGCTTATTGTCACACAGCAAGAGGGATACACTGTAAGAACCAATGAACTGAAGTCAGTCCTATGTGTAGACTGCTGATCCAGTGTTTGGCCCATTGTTTCCCCTAGATTCTTCCACGTTTAAGAAGAGGAACTCTTGGACATCTCCGTGGGCATGCCTGATGAGGGATCCTCCTGGCATAGAGGTTTCCTGCTGAAGAACTTGTCTAAAAAAAAAACAGTTAATGGTCTGGGGCCAAACAGCAGGGATCTCTTATCTGTCTTCCCTCCCCACCTGATTCACATACTCAGACTGCAAAAATGAGCTGGCAGGAGTTATGAACTATTAAATAATGTAGGTGTTTTTCCTAAATAACTGTTTCCTCAGTGCCTAAGTGTTTTCTAATGTGCTCTCTGTCAGCTACCCAGAGGAATCAGAGGTAATGGTTTCCTCTCTGGAGACAGGGAGAGAGCTCTGTGCCATCTAAGGGGAGATTGATGTATTGAAGATTTTCAACTGAGCTCCAGTCCTCCAAGAAGGAAAGGCACATGATGATACAGAATGAACCCACTGGGACAGAGGAGGACTCTGTCAGATGTTTCAAAAGGCTCAGACTTGGCACTGCTTATATTTTATAAACTAAAACAGATAGTTGTATTTCTCCTGGAAGAAATTATTTTTTTTTAAGTTAAATTTTTTAGGAGCTGGGGAGATGTCTCCATGGGTAAAGTGCTTATTATGTAAGTTTAGTATCACAGAGCCCAAGTATAAGCCGGATGTGGCAGTATGTACCTATAATCCCAGCTCTGGGAAAGGAGAAAGACAGCTTTCAGAAACTCTCTGTCCAGTCAGTCTAGCCAATTGGTGAGCTCCTGGTACAGTGAGAGACTCTGTCTCAAAAAAAAAAAAAATGGAACCCAATTGAGAAAGACATCTGGTCCCCACATATATGCATGTACATACACACATAAACATGTATACATGCACACAAATAATTAAATTTCCCTGAAGTAAGGGCCCCTTTGTGTTCCTTAACCATGAGACATAGCTTCTTGTCTGTATGAAAACTCAGGACACATCCTGATGGCCAAATGATTTTCCTTGGACCATTTCCCTTCCTCTCTTCCCTCATCACCTTCCAGGTTGCAGCTTAAATGTTTTCTTTTCTCCTCAGAGGCATTTCTTCATCACTGTCTCCTTCAGCTATTCTCAATATGTCTCTTCTCTCCTTCAGAGCACTTAACCCAAGTATGCTTATATAGTTACATGTTCAACGCATGCCTCTCCTGATTATAAGCTCTACCTACTTAGAGACCATGCTAGATATCAATGTACTGTGAGTGCTTGATCTGCACCCATTGAGTAAGTGAATGGTTTGTTTCTACCAATATGGAAGCTATGTTCTGTTTTTTTTTCTAGTCATTTTTATTTATTTATTTGGAAAAACTATCTGTGTCTCCATTTTGCATTCAATAGCCTTGCTAGCTGTAGGTTTATAATCTAGAGTCAGGAAAATGAAGGACTGTGAGGTGTGTGGTTAGTTTATAGCTGGCCAATAAAAGATCAAATCCTGGAATGGAACCTCCTATGAGACATTCATTCATTTAGTCTCCAGCACATGTTTATTGACTATCCTCCATACATATTGTAAAAGCACAAAGGCACACCATGAGAAAGATGTTCTCTGTAATCATTGAGCAGACAGAAAAGAAAGTAGATAATGTTGTTGAAAGAAGAAGCAGGATGGTGAACTTGTGGTGAGCTAGTTAAATACTAACTGACTTGGAGGTCACTGAGATGGACCACTCCTTCAATATCAGAAGCTTGTAAAAGCAAGAACAGAAACTTCAGCATTCTGATTACTGGGAGAAGGAGGGAAATCTGAGCTCTATCTCTGGGTCTAGGTGGAAACATGACATTCTGAACCATCTGGGAGATCATTAATAGATAAGTGTCTAAACTTTATAAGATTATGAGCTAGCCAGAAGCTTTGTCCCCTCCCATAAGAGTCAATTCAAATAACCTTATCAGTCACCTGGATAGTCAAACATTTCTCAGAAGAGTTGACATTCTAGAAACTTTAGAAATAATAAAAAGCCTGCCTAAAATGTAGATTGGCATAATGGTCCCTTTGACCATTGTTCACTCTATCTCTTGGTGTGCTGTCCTCTACTCTGTAACAGACACTGCCATATCTTTGATACTATAATCTGTGTGTTAAATTAAAATTCTTTTGGAAGAGCTCACAAGGACTGGAGAGGCAAGGACATTTCAGAGGGAGATCCCAGTGTCAAGATGATCATAAATAGGGCATACTATGCTGCGAAGAGGCCCAGAAGCCTACTTTATATCAGACTCTGGAGGATGAGTACACTGTCTATGTGAAACAAAGGCCTAAGGAAAAACAAATGTAAGAGTTTTAAGGGGGTAACAGGCAGCATGTAGAAGTAGCAAAAAGATACAAGCATGGCCAGAGAAGAGCAAGCATGGAGAAGTCTGGAGAAAGATAAATAAGGATTTAAAGACCTCAAAAGCCATGATGGAGGTGGAGAAATGGCTGGAAAGTTAAGAACATTAAGAGATCTTCTAGAGGACCCAAGTTCAGTTCCCAGCACCCCTGTTGGGTGGTTAACAACTGTCTATAATCTCAGTTCCAGAGGATATGACACTTTCTGGCCTCTGTAGGCACTCTAACATAACACACACACACACACACACACACACACACACACACACACACACACTCATCATGATAATAAGAAGTAAGAAGTTTGGCCTTTATTACATTGTCAATGACATGCCAATGGAAGGTTTTTGTTTTTGTTGTTGTTTTTTTAAACAGAAAAAAATGGCATAATCTGTTTAATTGTTTAGTAAGATTGCTGTGTCAGAGAAGGGCAAGATAGAACCAAAGTGCTGAGAGAGTCAATTATAATCGTTAAAGAAAGAAGGGACAGGGCCTTGACCTTGAGTGGTGGCAGTGGGAATAAAGAGAAGGGGACACCTGAGATTTATTTCATGGTAGAGATGACAGGTCTCGGTGATGGATGGAGTGTAAAGGGTGAGGGAGAGGGAGAAATTGAGAATGACTATAGATGACAAATGGTCCTTTCCTTGAAGTCCTGTATCCTCTCAATTTGCTACAGACTTGAGCCATTCTGCCTTGGTATTGCTAAAGTGCCAAGGCTTTCATTATCCCTTCCTTGGCTTCATTTAGGCACCATACTTAGTATCCTAATTCAGTAATGTACAATCTGTATGGTTCATATCTTGATCTTCACAGCTCATTGAGCCTCTTTAAATGGTCTACAACACACATGAATTAAACATGGTGGGAAGAGTGAGAGAGATCCGAAGTGGCAGATATCTTGGCTCTCTTAGCTAAAGGTTCTAAATAAAATCCAGATGGGGCTTCTGACTACATAATACCAATAATGCTGAAAGCCACTATCTTTGCAGGTATTTGTAGGAAAGGTGGGGGAAGTGAATGTCATAAGGGTAGAAGGATGTTAGGAAGAGAGATAAAGTCTGAAACACTGGGGACTGCCTAACCAAGCTTCTCAACCAACTTTAGATACCATGTTCATGTTTTATTGAACAAGACTGTATGTGTGCAGTGATATACGTGCAAAGAAAGAGAAAGTTAGAGGGACCTGGGCTAACAGAAGTGAGACTACTGATGGAGTAATATGACTGCTGTTTATTGGAAAAATACTGGGGGTGTGAGTTGAGATGGAGTCTCACTGTATAGCCTATATATCCATGGGGACTTGCTATGTAGATCAGGGTGGCCTTGAGTTGTGGAATTATCTTCCAGAGTGTTGGAATTACAGGCATAGTAGCCCATAATGGGCACCACTGAATTCTTGCTACTCATCAGACAGCAAGGTAAGAGTGTCAGGAAATATATACTGTTGGCTCCTTATAAACACCCTTGTAAAGATATCTCTCCATTATATGAAAAGAAAATGATGTCTCAATGAGATTTAAATGACTAGTTTACAAATAATAACGGTTAGGGCAGAGATTTCAACCTGGATTACCATGATGGTAAAACCTGAACACGTAATTTTATGCCACTGTCTTTTTAAAGCTGGGAAGGGCCACAGTGAAGGCAGAGGAGACATGCAATGAATGAGGGGGTGCCTAAGAGGACAAGTGCACTGGATACTGGGAAACACTAGTTGACTAAGACGAAGGGAAATCTAACCTGAAGGGAAAAAAGTATATTAGTATATGACACAAGAGTGAACGAGGTGTTGTGAAATTTCTAGACATGAATATAGTGTGTTAGCAGCTTCCCACTCTATTTCCCTGCTGGCTGGAGTCTCATAACGTGTGTCTTTATTGCTGTTTTGGCTCCCAGTCATGAAACTCTCTAACCTGAGATGAGCCCACACCTTTTCTCTGACTCGGACCAACGCCCATCTGGGACTGGAGAGGGGATAGCAGTACAGACTTGATTCCCCAAGTGAGTGAATTCTTGGCTGAAGCAAGAATCCAGGAGAACAACACAGTGTTACAATTAGCTGAGATTTATAACTTGGCACAAATGCTGTTCATGTTGGATATTCAGTTTTTCCATTTTCGCTCCAGTTGTTTAAAGACATTCCACTAGCATCCTTGTGGCTCTGCATCCCAGGGGATAATCCAGGAAGAGACGGCTTTATGACTCAAACAGAGAAAGGTAGAGTAAATGAAGGTGCATGCCTTCTATTTATGCCCTGCATTAACCACTCTTACTCAGGGAATAAGTAAGTATGTTGAGATTCAACTGAGTGTCAGTTTACTGACAAGCACATATTAATGTAGATTATTAGTACAATGAATATTGATGTACCCTGTACTGTCAGATGGTAGGGCTTTATGGGTGGTCATGGCTTTTCTCATGATGCTTAGAGAAACTGAATGAGGAACTACAAAGCAAAGGCTCACTTACATGTAGCACAGGAAAAACAGATGCTTTAGTATTCTGTTGTTTGAAGACACTGATTTGTGGCTTTTAGCAATTCTTTGACCACAGGCAAGTGATGTTAATAATGAGTTTCAGTTTTCTCATCTACAAAAAGGATGCCATTCAATCATTCATTCATTCATTCATTCATTCACTCTCTCATTCATGCATGCATTTATTCTATAAACGCTTATTGAATACTTCTGGGCTCACTTCAGCTTTAGTGACATGAAGGAGCTTGAGTTCATGTGGTTGTTGGGTGAAGGTAGGTTGAGGAGACGTGTTGCAGATGGAAGGGCAGCTCATGTAGAGGCTGTGACATGGGCATAAGAAGCATCTTGTCCTTCATGGTCTACAGGTAGAACACGAACTACAGAGGCAAGGCTGGGATATGATCTCTTTTGCCCTCAACATTACATGCATGAGTTTTATTCTGATATAACAATCTCTACCCTGTAGGATTTTCCTTTATAACCAGAGAGGTAATCAGTCTCTGGAGTCTTTAGGGAAGAATAGAAGACAGATAATGGATAGCGAAGTGTTAATTGGTGAGACTTGGAAGGAATGTGTCATGATTTGGGTAAGGAGAAGTATTGCATGAACTTTTCCTGGGGAGATGTGAACAGCTGCTTCTCTCAGATGGGTTGTGTATTAGTCAGGGGTTCCTTAGAGGAGAAGAAATGATGTGTGTGTGTGTGTGTGTGTGTAGTATTAAGTCAACTTATTTCAAAAGTGTAATAACAACTGATTCACACCCAAGAAGTTGAGAACCCCCTAGTTGCTTGGTCCTTAAGGCTGGACCTTGTAACTTTATTGTACTAGGAAAACCAAGAACTCAGTAGTTTCTTAGTCAATAGGGCTGGTTACTCCTCTTTATCTGTGAGGTTACCAAAAGGTGCCACTCACATTTGGTTCTGAGTCTTCTCACATCAAGAAGGCAATTCCTTTAGTGGGGTTCCTTACTCAGGTGAGTCTAATTTGGCCAAGTTCACATGAAACAATCACAGGGTGCCATCAACAGACTAATGTGCTGATTCTACCAAAGTACAGCTTGGTGAGCCAATGAGTTTACTGGGCTTGCCTATAGGAGCGAGAGTGAAGGGTTACTTCTGGAAGCGTGGGTAATCCCAAATAGCTGTGCCACTAAGGAGCCTCCCTGCGCCTGGATAAGTACTTCCTCATAGCTGCATATATGGCGTCCCTTCTCTAGCTAACCTTCCAAACCATGTATATTACATTACTCAAGACCATGTGTGGCTGGGGTAGAATTACACACAGCTAGCAGAGAGGTGCAGGAGGAGTAGCTGAGCTCTCAAGTGAATATTTAATTACCCTCCTAACCCTTCCCATGAGGGAATATCAACAGGTCACTGCCAGAGAGTATCTTGTAAGTGATCACAGATGCTCTGATGAGGATGCCAGAGGCTGTTATGTTCATAGGACAATGTTCCATGGTAGGAGGCTAGTTTAGCAAGTGCTAGGTATGCCCTTATTGTCTTAGAGGATATATTAAAGCAGTCACTATGGTTCAAAACCACATGGTCAGTTGTGTCACAGCTTGGCCCCCTCACTTTCCTCTGTTGGTAAATCTGTCCCATAGGAAGACGCCTTGTAGGGCAGGGCAGCAGAAGGTGGATCCAGAAAGTGCTATGAAGGACAACGAAAATTGCTGGGGAGACCAAAGCAGCAACTCTCAATAGCAAGTTAGCTCCATTGGTTAGATAATTGGTGGTCATCAGAACTCACTCCTGTCCCACCTTCCTCAGAGCACTTGGGACTGTGTGTGACTTGCGTTGTAGACTTGGTTGTTTCATTCTGCCTTCATTTCAGTCTGAGTGTTGGCTTTCTCACTGTGGCCTGTGTTGGAGATTATATGAACTTTTCATATATCCCATGACCTTGAACTGATAAATGTAAATGAAGCAGATCAACTCAAGCTCTTTCTCTCTCCTTCCCCTACCTCAGTGGTGACATCCACAGAGGAGATAGGGTGCCCCTGTACTGCTGGTATGCCTCTGTACTGCTGATAGATGGGCAGGCCCCCACAGTGGTCACCCTTTCATCACACTGGCCCTTCTTTTAAGAAAAGTACTTTATCTGAGGTGCCTGTCCCATCTGTAGGAGAAAGCAGGATAGCTGTAGTCTTGGCTATATAGTACCAGAGACTTTGTTTATGGAAAGTCCCCTGAGCAGTAAATATATGCCCCTAAACACACACACACACACACACACACACACACACACACACACACACACTCACACACAGTGAGGAAACAGCTGGCTGATCCACTTTTGTGGCTGCTGCTGCTTCCCAAAGACGTGGCCTTGTCTCTTGGGAGGTATAGCTGTCTAGTAAGGGGTGAGGGTTGGGTTGGGATTGCTGGATAGGCTGGTAGCTCTCAACAGAGAAAACCTCAGTTCACAGATAAGCCAGGGAAGAAGGAGGGAACCTGCTTGACAAATCCTAGTAAAAGTTGAGTCATCTTTCTTGTTAACCTGTAATCAAAACTTACGGGTACTACTGCCTAGATTGAAGTTGTTGGACAAAGTGACCTCATTGAGCATTTCCTATTTGCCTAGCCTCTGAATCCTAAGCCTCCATTATCCAGAGATGTGCTGCTAATCTGGATTAGAACCAGTAAACTGGCCTTCATACTGATCTAGCTATCAGATCTGTGTGTGTGTGTATAACAGCTGCACATCCTTGTGTATGCATGTGGAGGCCATCCAGGACAAGACATAGGGTGCTCTCCCAGTCTTCATCTTATTGACATGAGACATGAGGCATGAGGCGTGAGGCGTGAGGCGTGAGGCGTGAGGCGTGAGGCGTGAGGCGTGAGGCGTGAGGCATGAGGCATGAGGCATGAGGCATGAGGCATGAGGCATGAGGCATGAGACAGGAGACATGGTCTCTCACCGAAGCAGAAGCTCGCTGTTTTGGGTTGAATGTCTAGCCACCGAGTTACCAGGATCTGTAGGTCTCTGTCTCCCAATGTTGAGGTTATAGCACATGCAACCATATCTGGCTTTTTAAAAATGTGAATTGTAAAGATTTGAACCCAAGTGCTTCATGTCCTGGAGAACAAGCAGATTTACCCACTGAGCCTTACCCACTTACACTTAGCCATCAGACTTTTGTCAGTAGAGTGTCCTTGGACCATAGCCATGCCAGTCATGTACATATATCTGCCCACTTTCACACAACACTGCAGAGGCAAATGGCTGTCACAGAGACTGGATGGCTCACAAAGCGGAAAATACTATTCTTTTGCTTTTTACAGAAAAAGTCGACTGACCCTTGCTGTCCAACCTTGTGTGTCAACACAGGATTTCACAGTGAGGTGGCAGCTAGAGACAGGTGAGCAGAAATGGAAAAGGAAAGCAGCATTGGACACAACTGTTAAGAACATAAGTCTGGAATCAAATGGGACCTGGGTTCCAATCTCTGCTCTGTTGCTTATTCACTGTAGGTTTGGGGCCTGCTGCATCTTTTCTCTCTGCCTTAGCTTCCACATCTGCAGATGATCCTGACAATTGTATTTACCTCACAGGGTGGTCATGAGGATTAGGCTGATTAACATAAGCGCTGGTTAATGCATACTGAGTGCTCAGGAGAATCTGCTGATTTTACTACTAATGCTGTGTATCAAGAGTAGGCTAAGCACTCTGTGTGTGTTTTATCTTAGTTAATCCTTACAAGGCTCCAGTGAGGTAGATGCTGTGTTATTACTTCCACGTTACAGGGAGGGGGTCTGTACACTAGTCCTCACACTGTGTCTCCTGGGTGGCACAGAGGAGAGGGAACAAACAGAAGGGGAAGGAGAAACAAACACACACACTCCAATCTATGGTGGAAATGGGTCACTGGGTGACTTCATTGTGGAAAGTGGGGCAGCAGACGTGAGAGCCCTGAACCCTTGAGGACATTGACAAGGTCTGTTTCAGACTGTGGAGTGGAACTGCATGGCGTTCTCCACTTCCTGTCAGTTTTACCTTTAATCCCCACTGCCACATCCTCACGTTTTGAAACTGACTGAGGAGTGTCAGGTGAGACTGAAGTGTAGAGCTGAATGAGGTGGGGCATGATGAAGTGGCAGAGGGGGAGGGGGATGAGTAAAGTGGAGAAGCTTCCAGGTGGTGTCCTGAGACTACATCATACATATTTTAAGGCAAACTCCGCAAGCTTTATTTAGTTACCTGGGTCTATTGATGTCACTTGGACTGGATCAATATATCTTCCTGGAGAATTCAAAGGAAAGAAATCCATGTGAGGCTCACTCAGTAGGGAGAGCACGTTGGTGCCAGAGTGATAGGTCCGTGAGGAGAGTGTTAAGCACTCACCAGCTGATGTCCTTGTTGTCTCTTTGCCCTTGCAATGTAGCCAATGATGGTGAGAGGGGAGTGAGCAGGAGGGGTGCCCTCATACATCCATCCATACACCTAAGAACTCAGCATCTATTGACCTCCTCTGGTATGCCAGGATGCATGCTGGGCCATTTAATGGGATAGCATGGCAGCTAGTAGGACAAGCTCTCTTGGTTTGCTTTGGAGTAGGCTTCAGGGAGCTCTAGATTTCAGGAGCAGGGCAGTCATTTTAGTTAATTTTCTTACAGCTGTGACCAAATACTCCACAAGAGTCAACTTCAGAGAGGAAGGACTTCTTTTGTTTTGGTTTAAGAAGGAACACAGCAGGAGTATGAGGCTGGCCACACTGCATCTGCAGTTAGCGAAGGCAGGGAACAGGGTCAGGTTGTTACCTTCCTGCAGCTAACATTCTTCAGCCTTCTAAAATCACTTCTACAATGCCATTAACTGGGACCAAGTGTTCAAACACAGCCTTTTGGGGAGACATTTCACTTTCAAACCACAACAGCAAGGTTATGGAGCTGCCTTCTTCTATGGTTTCCCATGATGCTTTGTAGATTGTGGGAGGAAACTTATTCTCCCACCCATGGCACCCATCCCAAACTATAATTCAGCACCCCATGTCAGCAGGACTCTTTAGTCTTACGTTATCTTTTCTATCTCCTTATTTGCCATCTCCTGGGTTTTATGGATTTTTTTCCCATAAGGAAGACGACTTCATTAAGCTAAGTAAAAGGTCACCAGGGGTAAGTGTGGCAAGAAGAAATGTCAGACTATCCTGAGGAACATGGATACTTGTACTTCTGATCTCTGAGCTGCCTCTGGTCCATGCCTGTGGAGTGGTGGATTCAGGATGGAGATGCAGCAGAAGAATGCTGGTGCCAGGAAGTACAGACCTTTCTCTAGGAGCTGGACCAAGTTCAGAAAGCAAATCCACAAGGCATCCTGTGTATCTATCCTTCTTTAACCCTTTGTCCCATCCACTGATATGCTGCAAGAATTACAATCTAAAGACTGTTGGTGAGCTTCAGAAAGAACCCATTCTTGGGAAGCTGTTGCTTGAAGATCTTAAGGAAGAAGGTACCACAGATTCCTTGGCAGGTGTCAGAATGGGTATCACTATGCCTAACTCACATCCTTGTGTTATTGTGCACATATCTCTTGGTAAGGAAGATTCGAATAGGCAGTTGAGATCATAGAAAGTGTACTTGCTTCTAAACAACCCAGAGGGATTATCCAGCCTGAGTGCTTGCTTGTTGGATTCTTAGCATGACACTGAGGTAGTTCCAGTTTGTCTTGAGATGCACCATAAAAATCAAGAAGCTCTCAACTTTGAGTAGTTTGCAATGTAACCTTATGCAAATAGACTCCTTTCCTGGATCTACACAGAGGAAGGAGGCACACTGTTTTCTTTGGGATAGCCAGAGGCATGGGAGTAGGCTCCATGTTGCCTCATGGTAGCTGAGGACAGCCAAATTTTTTTCTTGGTATGCTGAGGCTCCTCCTGGGAGGCCTACCCTCAGGCCTCCATCTCTCATAATTTCTTGTCTTATCATGTACTCTTAGGCCCCTTCAACTTTCTAGTTACCCTCTGAATCAACTCAGCTCTCACCCTGGACCACAGACCACAGAACTGCTAAATGGGAACTCTGGAGCCGTGCCCAGAAAGCAACATTTAAACATACGTGCTAGATGATTTTGTTCCCCATAAAAATTTAAGAGTCACTTGAAGTTTTTGGTGTGTTTCATGATAAGCTGGCGATACTGGTGTATTTCCATCTAAATACTTCATTCAATAAATATTTATTGGTCATTTACCAAAGTTCAAGACACAATTCTTGATGATACAGTCTCCCACAGTCTGGCAGATACAAAATAGGTATTGTTAACAGGAGAGAAGGAGAGAGGGAAGATGAGAAGAAGAAGAGGAATATGAGAAGAAAAGGAAAGGGAAAGAAGGAAGGAGGAGGAAGATAAGGAGAAGGAGCCTATAAGCACGAAAGCAGGAATGCTAAGGCAGTTCAAGGATCCCTGAGTTACTGTGCATGAGTTACATGTACATCCCAACTGGCTAGCAGCAAACAAACGGCATTGTGCAACTTTGTAACATTATCAAGGGATTTCACATGTTTAGCTCTGTGGGGTTCATGAATGTAAGAGCTTATTCTTCCTGAGTCTCATTGTCCTAGTAAGGCTGAAATTACACCAGAGGGTGCTGTCCGTGGTGCTGAATCCACGCCTAGCCAAGGATCTCCCAGTGCAACACACTCCTAACTATAGGGTATATAATGGACAAACCTAGAAAAATGTTCGGCAATAGCCTTGTAATTTAAAAATAAATTGATTTCAAGATTCTGTTAATGCAGAGGAACAGAGAAAGAGAGAAAGAGAGAGAGAGAGAGGTGATGAGAGAGAGAGAGAGACAGAAAGAGAAAGAGAGAGAGAGAGAGGTGAGAGAGAGAGATAGAGATAGAGATAGATATAGATATATATATATATATAGAGAGAGAGAGAGAGAGGGAGGGAGGGAGGGAGGGAGGAGAGAGAGAAATAGCACACTGTCAGGCAAATATTAGGCCTAAATAAGTAGCACTGTTTGATATCATTGCTCATTTCCTATAAGCAGACGGTGTAGCTGAATTGGGTTTGATACATAAGTAAAGTTCTTTGTGATGTTTTAGAGCATGCTTAAAGTGTGATGCCTAGTTGATGGCATTAGCATTACTAGGAGTCCACTTATAAATTCAAAATTTTATCTCCTACCTCAGACCAACTGAATCAAAGCCTCTTAAGTCAGGACCCTGTGTCCTGTGTCTCAGAGGATGCTCCATGTAATCTGGGTACTCACATAGTGTGGGAAGCTACACTGAAAGCAATGGCTCTCTGTGATGCCTGCACCCCTGAGTCATTTGGAGCTTTTGAAAACATTGGGGCCTGGTCCCACCTCAGTCTCCAGATTTGAAGGAGAATCTGTGGGAATGATGCCCAGGCTCTGTGACATTTGAAATGTTTCAGAAATTATTCTCATGCCCAGTGCAAGCTATAACGCACACCATGGTTTTTAGATATAAAACCCTGGAATGCTGGGTGCTGAAGCCTTTGGGAGATTCCATGGAAACTGACTAGAGTCTCCATACTTGCACAAAGATGTTACACTGATGTGAAGTATGAGTGTATTGAGGACATTCGTGTAGTGACACAAAGTGGGGTGTTGCGTGATGGATTACACGTCTAATTAGATTTGGACCATCATACGCAGCTCCCTGAGGAGGTCACCACCTTTTTAGTTATCTCTCATTTTTCCTCACTGTATCCCTTGGTTATGGATGAAAAGATGCAGTTATGTGGAGCACAGGTTGGTTAGGAATTTGAAAGCTGCAGAAACTTTTCTAAGACATCTTGTAGAGGGATGATGGAGAGCTAGCGGCATATGTCACCTCTGATCTCTATGATTTAAAACATGTGAGTTCGGGGATCTGGGGAGATAACTTAGTTGTTAAAGGGCCAGCTCTGCAAGCATAAAGATCTGGGTTTATATCCCCAGCACCCGTGTAAGAAATCCGAGTCTGGTGGTGTGTGCCTCTAATTCTAGTACTAGGGAATCAAAGACAGAGGATCCCTGGAGCTTGCTGGCCAGCCAGTCTAGCTGAAATGGCTAAGCCTCAAGTTCATCAAGAGATGATGAAGATATGATGAAGGAAGATACTTAATATTAACTTCTGGATTCCACACATGTATGGTGGCACATGTGTGTACATTCATGCTACCCCCTGCCACACCAGTTCAGAGGGAAAAAAAGGTAACAAATGTAACTGCTTTGTAGACTATAAAGTTACTGAACCTGAGGGTGGCTTTTCCTTTATGGATTAATGATGAAGCAGGTGGGGACACTGTAGCAGGCTGGTTGGTTCTAGAGGAGTATAAATGCCACATGTTGGCTGAGCATCTTAGTAGTGTTTCCAATAAACAAGTGTTCCTGGGAACTGTGGATTCAGTTGAGATTGTAATATTTAAACCCAGCCACTGCCTCCTCCCCCTGACCCTTCTCTAGGCTTTAAAAATTACCTAGATCTGAGCCACTTACAGACTGCATCAGATTGTATCAGTTTAAAAGGCATGGTGAACACTATTTTAGAAAGAACTGGGATATGTAGGGGCCTTTAATGGGAAGGCACAGGGATAAAATGCTTTCCATTCATCCCATCTCTCTTCTCCTTCAGTTCCAGAGACATATTTAATAAGTGTTTTAGAAAGTGGATGTCATTTAAAGAAGTTGAGACTTCAATCATAGCAGAGGTAGTGTTGGAAAAATTTAAAATAAACTCCTTTCATTTCTCTTTGAATAGATGCCAAAAGATGTCTCTTCATCCCAGTACAAAGCTATCCAAGAGACATTTTAGAACTGCTCCCTTCTGACGTTTCTTCTAGAACCTCCACACTTCTCTCCTGCATTAGTTACCACACTGAATACCCAGAATAGCACTGGCTTGACAAATATAGGGCGCAGAGTGGGAGCCAGGGTTGGGGAGGTGATTAGCAGCCCACCATGGAAGCTCTTTCTTGTGGCACCTCTTAAATGGGAAGGGATTTCACATCATTTCATCCTGTTGGCTCTGGGTCATGTGAGAAGTTAGAGCCCCATCTTTGGTGAATGAAATGTAATGGAGGTAGTGACCCAGGTAGCACTGCTCATGTGTAAGGCTGGTTCCAAGCACCACTGTGAAAAAGAGAAATTGTTTTTCTAATCCCCTTTCATTTATCCCTTGCTTTCTGAATCTTTTACTTCAGGGCCACAACAAGCATGAGGAAGGGCTCTAGGGTAAAAAAATTGAAGGGGCCTGAGTCAATGCCTTCTTAAAATGTAAACTCTAAGCATCCTGATTGTTGTCTTTCTCTAATTCTGGCCCTGTTCCATCCATTCTAAATACCTAATGCTACACACTAGTGTCCAGCTAATGCCCTTATGTCTCTTCACATACCTTGTTACCAGGGAAACCATCTGATACATCAATCTATGCCAGTGTTTGAGAGCACACTGGCCACTCTCAGGAATAACTTTGTGTTCAAATAGGATCTCTGAAAAGGCAATATCTTCCTCAAAACCAGTGCATTTTACCCTTGGTGATCTCTCTTTGCTCTTAACAACCAGCTGTGTCTTGTCCCAGACTTTATCACTTGCTTTCTGAATCCTCTACTTAAGGGCCAAGCTTTAACTAGGCACTTGGGCTGTCTTCAGGGAAACCACAGGCTCCATTAGATATATTTCTGAATACCACATAATTTCTGCTTGGTTTATATGCAATAGGAATTCATTGTGCTGGGAACCAAAATGGTGAAATCCAGGTATGAACAGTGCTGTGCTGGGGAAGTTTGTCCTTGAGTTCGGCTGCACACAGGGATGAACTGCAGGAAAGGAGCTGTAGAAGAGGCAGTGTGGAGAAGAACATCCTTGTGGAAAATCATAGAATGTGTTGTCTATAGGTTGTGGACTTTTGCTGCAGAGATGAGGGTATATGCATTCCAGCCAGATGGAAGAGCATAAATAGAGGGGTGGAGACCAGAAAGCACAGAGTAAGCCATGTGGAATACTCAGTTGGGGCTCAGTGTCTGCCTCTGGGATGCCTGTAGCACCTCCAGCAAGCTGATCAGGGGAGGCAGAATCCTAAGTCCGTGTTTTCCTGGAGTGGGAAACAGTGGAGTCCAGGACAATTGCTGAGGTTTTCAGTTTTCTGTATTTCCAGGTGTCACTGGCTACGGCTGGGAGTTGGGAATGGGGGATTCTCCCTCTGTGCTTTCTCTCTGGGCATCCAAGCACCGGGCAGGAAGGGGAGCAGAGCTGGAATTGGTTTGGTTTGGGCAGGAAGGGGAGCAGAGCTGGAATTGGTTTGGTTTCCAGTGAGTGCCAACAGTATGGAGGGGCTGGGAGAGAGAAGGCCTTCTCCTAGAGACTTAGGCCTCCCCCACTGCGATCCTTGATGAAGAGCTGGTCCTTGCTTGTTCAAACTGCTTTATTTGATGGTGGATATGAATGCATACACCTTACTCAGGTTGAACAAGGGATTAAATACCTTTTGTGGGAAGGAATGCCTAGGAAAGGAAGCTCATTGGATGAACATTTGGGGTCAACTAGACACCTCATTAGCATGAAGAAGTCCAGGTTTTTATGCTCCATGACTGATTGCCATGGTTCTCTGGGAACATTGTGGTTACATTTTCTTTCAGAGCAGGTAGAGGCAGGCAGGAGGTGGCCCCACTCCTATTGTTCTCAATTTTGAGATTTACAGGGTTTGGGCGCATTCAACCTTACCAGTTCTTCTGTCTGATGGCACGGTCCACTTGGCCCACAAATAAGATGTTCTCCTTTACTAAAAGACAAATGGAATGAGTTAAAGCAGAATAACATTGGAAAGAGATTCTGGGTCAAATTGCAAATGGCTCTGAGTTAAGGCTCTGATGACATTTAAGAAGTTTTGATATGTGAGGCATAGTAGCACTTGCCTTTCATCCCAGCCCTCAGGAGTCAGAGGCAGGTGGATCTCTGTGACTTTGAGGCAAAGTTGGTTTACACAGTGAGTTCCAAACCAGACAGAGTTAGTTAGTAAAAGCAAAACCCAAAACACTATGGACTTCATAGAACAGAGAGTGACATGACTGGGTTAAGGGTGTTTGAGAAAATTGGAAAAGGTTCAATTGACCTGTAATACATTCTCTTATTAGAGTTCATTTTTCATTTCCATTAGAGATTAATGTATCTTGAATAACAGGCTCGAGGGTAGCACAGATCCTAACTAAAAGTATTTATTCACACTTTAGTATAAAGTGGTAAAATGGCCACTTTACTTCTAATAACACGAAAATTATGTATTTGAGATATATTTATAAAAGGAGATGCTGGCCACAGAATGAAGGCTTTATTTTTTTTCTTTTGGGGATTTTATTTTATTTTAGGTGTATCAGTGTTTTGCCTACATGTACATCTGCACTGCATGCATGCCGTACCCTCAGAGGCCAGAAGATGGTGTCAGATTCCTCTGGGACTGGAGCTACAGGTGGTAGTGAGCTGCCATGTGGGTGCTGGGAATTGAACCCAAGTCCTCCAGAACAGCAGTTGGTATTATTAACTTTGAGCATCTCTCCAGCCCTAAAGAAGTCTTTGGAATGATCATCTAGTGTGGTACTTACGGCAATGGACTAGGACCTAAAAGGAGAACACAGGACCGTGAAAGCTGTAGATGATATCTATTATTAATGTTCACTAATAAAAAATTGAAGAAGCCAGTTGATACTTTATCTTCATTTATAACAGCTCTTAGGACAGTGTTTCCCAATTTTGCTAATACTGTGACCCTTTAATACAGTTCCTCATGTTGTGGTGACCCCCAACTATAAAATTATTTTTGATGCTAGTTTATAACTGTTATTTTGCTACAGTTATGAATCATAATGTAAGTATATGTGTTTCCCAGTGGTCTTAGGTGACCTTTGTGAAAGGGCCATTTGACCCCCAAAGGGGTCATGGCCTACAGGTTTAGAACTACTTTCTTAGGAGAAAATGAGGCTATGAACCTCCTGGCCACAGGTCATCTGGAAGACCTCAGATTTGAACCCAGGCTTTGAGAACCCAAATAGCTATTTTCGAAATTCTCTAAAATTCATGAACTTCACTTCTTTTCTTTTTGCAAAGGTCAACCCCTTCAGAATTTAAGCCTTAGGCTATTTCATTATGTGAGGCTGTAACCCTCAAAGCCACCCAAAACCACAGTTCTCAGACATAATCAAGAGACTTGGCCGTTCTTAATCTGGGTCTTCCAGTTTGAACTTCTGTTTATTTTTTTATGTGTCTATTGATTTTCAGTATAAAAGGGACAGAAAGAAGAGGTACAGGTGTTCATAAAGGATGACCAGGACTTGTTAATTTTGAGAAAACATGTATATTTAGTATCACATACACTGCTTAGGCATGTTTGAATACTTGTAAGGAGAGAACTCTAAGCCCTACCATTGCTAGATCCTTCTTATGCTGTTATTAATACTCCATGGCTCGTACACTCATTACCACACGGCCTGAAGCAACTTGTTTCCAGGCGAGCCTCTGCTTTGCTACTCTCCCTATGGAGACCTTTACTTCCTGTGACTGGGGCCTGAAGCTGGGAATGGAGGCTTGAGGCTTCATTGCAGCCCCTGAGAGATGTGTCTGGAAGCTTGCAGTTGGTGTGTCAGGAAAAAAAGGCCTTTGTTAAGCTCAGCCTGGCACTCAGGAGGCAGAGAGGAAGGCGTCTGCCAAAACAGAGAATAACAATGACTCATTTCTACAGTGACACAGCTGTCACAGTGTGTGCACCAGGCTCATCTCCTCTAGTCTTCATGACACCCTGAGGATCAGGCAGGGTGGAGGACGCTTTAAAGAACCTGGGGCTGATTGAGGGGAAATGTCTCTCTAAGGTCATTTGGTTGGAAGACATTGAGCCTGGTACACAAACTCAGACCCAGTCTATGTTTCTTGCCATACTGTCTCTAGAGAAGTCTCTAGACTTCTGCCCTGTGTCTCTAGAAAAGTCACAAGCACCAACAGTTCCCACTCTACAGGGGAAATAGTCTTGGAGGGCATTCCTGTATAGTTTCAGCCATAGATAGTCATTTCTCTTCAAATGCTGGCCAGATGTTCTAAGCTTCGTGATCTAGGCCTCATTCCATTATAATCTATGAACTTTTCCATGATGGCTCCTTCACTATGTGGTTCCTACATAAAACATTACTCCATCATAGCACTTCCAACTTGTTTGTTTACTTACCACTTGTTTCTGGGTAGCAGCCAGTAGGTCAGTGGCTACTCTGGGTAGAGTTATATCTGTTGTTTCTCCTTGGCACTAAAAACAATGCTTAGAACATAGTGGGTGGCCAGTGCAGTTGGAACAGAATGAAATTTAGACAAACAGTAAAGGACAGCCCCGTGTGCCATGAGTCCTTGTCTCTGTTTGGAGTTAGCTCCTCTCACTCTTGCTAGACACTTTGTGCCACCCACTCTCCACTCAGCAGTGACTGGCTGCTTTTCAAGATCATTCCCTGTTTGTTTGCATGTCAATCATTGGGCACTGCCAATGTAGAGTTCCCAACATGGAGAATCCTTTTGATGATGGTGGTGAGGTGTGCTGAGGAAGGAAGACTAATATTCCCACAGTTTATCCTTCTTTTCTCTGCCACAATTGTGAAGGACCTTTCTAGAGCTTTTGTCTTTTTGGAATTTAGAAAATGACCCAGTCAAATCACCATCAGACTACTGATTGAGGGCAGTAAGCATCTCTAGTGTATCCAGAATCACTGGAAAAAGGCAAGCTGAAGTCACAGAATTCACAGACAACCAAGGACAGGGTGCTTAACCTGTCATTACCCCTGCCACACCATCACACTCAATGCCTGAAAATGTGTGATCAGGCCATCCAGCTTCTTTCCTATCTTGTACAAAACTCTCACAGTCACAAGAACCTCTGTGTAATTAAGATTTATTTATTTAATGTGTATGGATATTTTGTCTACATGTATATCTGCACACCAGAAGAGATTATTGATTGGATCCTATGAGATTATAGTTATAGATGGTTGTAAGCTACCATGTGCGTGCTGAGAATTGAACTCAGGACCTCTGGAAGAGAACTTAGCCTCTTAACCCCTATGCTATCTCTCCAGCCCCATGCTTAATTTAGACTCTTGGGCTCTTGGGGTGTGTTTTCTCTGTGAGGAGGGGCTGTACAACTGGGAATGAGCTGACTCTCCAGGACTCGTTCCTGTTTTTGACACTGGCTTTAGCTTTGTTATGCTTTGCTATGGTCTTCATCTGAAGTGTTTCCCAAAGGCTAGTGTGTTGAATGTTTAGCATCCCTCCCCCAACCTATTAGTGCTATTTTCGAGATTGGAGCCTAGCTGAAGGATGTGGACCACTGGAAGTGCAGAGAGATTATATCTTTGAAAGTTAGACCTGTTTCCCAGCCCTGCTCCCTCTCTACTTACAGTCTCTGTGAGACAAATAGCCTTCTCCACATGCTCTCACTATGCTGATGCTCTTCTCCTTTCCCATGGGTCCAGAATCAAAGAAGTCAAGGACTATGGACTGTAATCTTTCAAACCATGAGCCAAGAAAACCCCTAAACAAACAACAGCAAAACAAACAAAAACAAAAATTAAGAAGCACAACAACAACAACACTTTGTTCTCCCATGTCCTGGATAGTTTTATGCCAACTTGACACAAGCTACAGTGATCAGATAGTAGGAAACCTCAATTGAGAAAATGCCTTCATAAGATCCAGCTGTAAGGCATTGCTTTAGTTAGTCATCAGTGTGGGAGAGCCCAGTCCATTGTGGATGAGCCAGTAAGCAGCACCCTCCATGATCTCTGCATCAGACCCTATCTCCAGGTTCTTTCCTTGAGAGTTCCTACCCTCACTGCTTCTGTTGATGAATTGTGAGCAAAATAAACCCTCTCCTCCCTAAGCTGCTTCTGTTGCGGTGTTTCATCATAGCAATAATAACCCTAAATAAGACACCCCTGAAGTTGTTTCTGTTAGGTATTTGGTCACAACGATGATAAAAGAAACAAAGTAGCTCAGTGGTTGGGGCACTTGCTGCTCTTCCAATAGGTTTGGGTTCAGTTGTCTGCAACCACATCATACCTTCTTCTGGCTTTTGTGAGCACCAGGAGGGCATGCCATGCGTATAAAGCCATGAAGGTATGCATACATGTGTACACATTAATTTTAAAAAAATAGACAAATAAAAGGGGTAACTAATATTGATGTAAAACTTCTGAGGACAGAATACTGTTTCTAATCATCTCTGGTTCCCTTCATATATGTTATGCAGTGCTTTTCCCATGCCCTCCAGAAACCAATCTCTCCCTGCACTTTCTGCCTCTCTCCTCTTCTCTTCTCCTTCCCTCTCTTTTCTTCTCCTTTCCCTCCCTCCCTATCTCCTTCCTTCTCCATTTTCCTTCTTTCCTTCCTTTCCTCCCTCCCTCTGTTCTTTTTCTTTCTTTCTTTCTTTCTTTCTTTCTTTCTTTCTTTCTTTCTTTTTTCCTTTCTTTCTTTCTTTCTTTCTTTCTTTCTTTCTTTCTTTCTTTCTTTCAACAGAACTAAGGGCTTCATGCATGCCAGGTAAGAGCTCCACCACTGAGCTTCACCTCCAGCCTCATATACATTTCTTGAATGTCGAAAAAAACAAACCTAGTAAAAGAAGTAAAACTGCAATCCCTACTTTCGACGTGTTTACAGTCTGTTAAGAAATAAAATATTTTAAAAGTGAATAACTTCCCAAAGCCAACTTTTCCATTCGTTCTTACACCTGTACTACTACAACAGAAAATGCAATGCATTCCATTTAAGGATATGCATTACACCTGGAGAAAAGAAACCCAGCCTTACATTCTGACTCACTGAGTATATGTAGCATTCCAGGCAGCATTGATTTGTCACTTCCTTTTGTCCTTTCTTACTCACAGTGCAATGTAGTTTAATGATAGTAGTAGGTACTATTTATTGACCACTCACTCTGTGATAGACAAAGTACCTTCATCCATTCTTTGTATGAAACTCAGTGCTCACCAGAAGTCTGCCAACTTTTATGGCTTTATTATCTTATATAAGAGATGAGGAACCAGGATAAGGGAGAATAAACAATCTGATAGGTGAGGTCAGTTGCTGACTTGCTAGGGTTTGACGATCATCTATTTAACAACAGAAGATGGGCTTTGAATACTTTGCCTGAGATTTGAATGGTCTCTGGGGATGTCTTACATCAGATTCCTGTTTCAATACTTGCTAGCTGTTAGATTTGGAACCCCCTCCTTGCCAAGTTCCATCTTTCTGATTAAAGAGCAGAAATTATAACCACTACTAAAGGTTGTTGGGAGTCATTATGGTTCATTTTAATTGTCGTCTTGATGCAATCTAGAGTCACCTGGAAGAGTTTCAATAAAGGATTCTTTGTCTTGGTCAGGTTGGCCTGAGGGCATGTCTATCGGAGATTATCTTTGCTTATGTTAATGGGCATGGGAAGAGCTACTGTGAGTAGCACAATTCCCTAGGCTGGAGGGTCCTGGAATGGAGAGAATGACGTGATTATAAACACGGATGCTTTCCTTGTTCATCATTTCCTGAATCCAGATGTAGAGTGACCAGCTGTCTTGAGCTCCTATTGCTGTGACTCCATACAATGCTGGACTGTAACTGCCACTGCAGGTTAGGGGAAAAAAATCCTTTCTTAAGTTGCTTTCCTTCAGCACATTTTTATCACAGTAGCAGGAAACAAAAGTAAGACAGAAATATTAAATGCAATCATCTGTGTTTCTGTGCATGTGACCATTATGTAGTAGATCTCAATGTGTGTTGGTCTCCTTCCTTTGAAAAGAATCAGGTACCCCAGGGAGATGAGTCAGTGAAGAAAGTGCTTGTTGTATAAGTTTGAGGATCTGAGTTTAAATACCTAGAACCCATGTAAAATCAGGTGGGGTAGCATTCATCTATAACCCCAGTGTTGCCATGGGGAAACAAGAAGCCCCTGTAGCTCATAGATCAGCTAATCTGGCTTATGCTGAGGTGAGCAGCAACAAAAAGAAAGGGCCTGGCTCAGACAAAAACCAATACCTGAAGTTATTCTCAGACCACGCACATGCCATGGTGTGTGTGTGCACACATACATACACACATGAATGTGTGAACACACATAAATGGATACACATAATGTACACAGATATAGCACACTCCAAACTCCTATTCATAATTAAAAACCAGATAAATTTTTAAAAAATGGACCAGCAAGTAGCCACTTGTTTTCCAAACCTGCTGTTGTGTCATCATCTCTGCCCCTAGCCAGGGTCTATAGCTTTTCCCGGTCACTTTCAGATATTAGAAGTTTTACTTACAGGTATTAAAAAGGCCAGGTGGATCTAAATCAATACTTTCATTTCACATCCAATTTAAGCTTTTCTCTTTCTTTCCAACTTGGGCCCTGCTGGTGCTCAGTACCCTGCTGTGGGGTAAACGTGGTTGTTAATTTCTTTTAGCTCCTTTTCCATCCCATCTTGGCTACTGGCAAGTGCCTGGAGCTCCTGCAGGGCTGAGGTGGGAAAGAAATAAGAAGGACTTTTCCAGATGCCGAATTGCGGCCTCTTTCCCTCGTGAAATGCTTTTGTGGGCTTTAAAAACCTTCTCTCTCATACACTTCCACCACTGGGTCTCTGTATGACCTCTGATAATGGTCCCCAACGTCCCTCCTCAGGACCTCCTCTCAGCTTCTCTGCTGATGTCACCTTCCTTGGGCTGTCCTCAAGATAACATTCATCCAGGTCCTGTTCAGAGGGCAGTTAATCCTAGGGGAAAGGTCTGAGGCACTTGGGAGGCTCTGGCTAGCTATGACCCTTCCATTCTTCTGGGTCTGTGACCTCTCACTCTCTGGGCACAGCACACTTCCAGTGACACTATCTCTGCTTTGCTCCAATGCTGTAGACCATTTCCTTGTCTTCTTTACATCAATATGCACTTTCTCTGAAACAGAAGAGAGGGGTGTCTTGGCCAGGACATCTTGTGGAGCAAACAAATCCCAGTGTATCCTACCACAGAACACCCTCGTGATTAATCTCTGGTCCTCCTTCACAAGTGAGATTGAGGTGGATGCTAGGATTAGGGGCACAAATTGAATTGTTTTGTTTTTTACTATTCCCTGCATATGAGATAATTTTAAGCACCTTTAGAGAGTATGCATGCTTAACCATTGTTTTTCTTGGCTCAAATTCTGAGACCATAGACATATTCTAATTGGAAGACATCACAGTGATTGCCCCCTACACATACATAACTCTAACCACAGTAACAATTCATACAGTTTTAAACATCAAACAATGAAGAGACTGGAGAGAGGGCTCAGTAGTTCAGAGTATGTACTACTTTTGCAGAGGACTTCGGTTCCCAGCTCCCACACCTGTGGTTCATAACCCTCCAACTCCAGCTCCAGGGCATCTAATGACCTCTTCTTGATTCTGTGGGCATCCGTACTTACATGTACATACCCTCACATAGGCACATATAATTTTTTTTAATCTTTGAGAAAATAAAAATGAACAAAAATGGAATAATAGAAAAGGACAAAGGACATTTGCTTCCTCTGTTCATGTTGGCTCTATGCATCATTTCCCACAAGCCACCATTTTCTTTTTTTCTTTTCTTTTTTTTTTTTTTTTGTTTTTTTGTTTTTCGAGACAGGGTTTCTCTTTATAGCCTGGGCTGTCCTGGAACTCACTCTGTAGACCAGGCTGGCCTCGAACTCAGAAATCCGCCTGCCTCTGCCTCCCAAGTGCTGGGATTAAAGGCGTGCGCCACCACCGCCCAGCAAGCCACCATTTTCTAAGCCTGTCTTCTGTTTGTTTTAATCATTCCTTCCTACTCTCTAAATGGCATGCATGTGTAACATTGGTTTCTAAACTGTTGGCTCCTGACCATTGACTTCTAATGTGGAAGAGGAGAACTTAGATCCTTCCATGCCTAATTCTCTCCATCTCCCCCATCAGAAATAATTCCTTTTCCCTTCTTCCCAATAGAGTCATTGAGTGGATTTTGATTAAATAGTGTATCTATTATTGTTGCCATGTGAATGCTAACAGCTCAGTTGTATCACTCAATGATTATTTTTTCTGTTCTTAAATATCTTTTCCTTTGGATCAATCTTTTCTGGTTTCGGTTGTTTGTTTAATATGTAACATATAAAAAATTCATCTTCAGACTCCTAAACAAAACTATACAACTGTTCTCAGTACAGATGCACACATAAGACAATCTGTCTGTCCTAACAAGCCATTTCTAGATCAAGTATCTACAACATCCCTCATTTAGTATGAGCTCCTTGGACTTTGCTCTGGAGTCCATTACATGCCCTTGGCCTTAGCTGGTCCCTTATCATAACCTGAGAAGTCATGTGTCTCAGCTGTGTTAGATTCCTGTTTGTTAGGATGGCAATATTTTCTTTTTTATTTATATTTATATTATGAATTTACTCACTGTTTCTTTTTCACTCTGGTGGAGGTTCTTATGAAAAGTTGATGGTTGGTGGATTTTTAGATCTCACTGAAAATGTCAGAGAAAGAGAAAGTTTGGCTAGGTATTGAATTCTAAATTCTGAGTGACTTCTTCCTTTCAGAGGTGTAGTAGTATTAGTTTATTGTCTTTAGCTCTGATATTTCTGATCCAAATCTAATGACATTTTGATATCCAATATTTAATATACTTTCTCTTCTTTATTCATGTTGCTCAAAACTTTACAATCATATCTTGATATGGGTTTTTAAAAAAATAATTCAAGCTAGAAAGACAGCTCAGCAGGTAAAGGTATATACTATCAGACATGACAACCTGAGATCCAAAAGGTAGCAGGAGAGAATTGACTCCCACGAATTGTCCTCTGACTCGAAGCACATACTATGGTTTGTGTGCGCTTGCTCACCACCCACACCTGCACAGCATAAAGAAATAAGCGTAAAGCCATCGCTGTGGGCACATGTTGGGTTCCTTCATTTTTTCCTTTGGAATTTTCTTAGCTGGATACAGGACCCATAGGGGATTCCTTGGTCAGAAAGAAAGAAAGAAAGAAAGAAAGAAAGAAAGAAAGAAAGAAAGA
>NW_021620880.1:1463925-1492328 GCF_004785775.1 Grammomys surdaster
AAAGAAAGAAAGAAAGAAAGAAAGAAAGAAAGAAAGAAAGAAAGAAAAGTTTTCTTTACATTCTGTTCTTGTAACTATGTTTGTTTTTCATTTCTTTTTCCTCCAAATATTTTAAAAGTTGTACTTCTGTTGCATTTCAACTTATAAACATTCTTCTGTGCTATTCAGATTTTTCATACTAGTCCACTCTTTTGGGAAATTATAGGTTTTTTTTTTCTGTTCTCTACACTGCCCCCTCTTTCCTTCAAGCTTATTGTTGATGCTTACTTGGACTCTATTTTTCATTATCTAAAAAAAATCATAGCTCATTTCAAATTGGTTTTAGTGAGGTGACTTAGTCCGGCTCTCAATTTTGCCTGATGCCCCTAAATTTAAAGTCTTAAAGTTGTCCCAAGATTTAAGTCTACTCAAGGCTTGGACAGAGTCATAGAAGTGTAATTTCATGGTATCTTAAGACTGAAAGTGGATACGAAGAGCTGCAACTCCTATATAGATCTAAAAATATCTCTCTGAAGCCTGTAGAAGCCATCTTTTCTTTGATCTTTTTGTGGTTTTGTGGTGAAGTCTCAGCTTGGTTTCTTCAGAAAACACTTGTCCTTTTGAACAGATCTTAATAATGGCAGGAAATAGGAGTAAGGAAAATACTACACTCTCAGAGTAAGTCGGGGTTGCAGTGAGCCAACACAAAACTCTACTTCTGTACTGGCTATCATTTGGCTTCATAACCAGTGATCCTTAATCTTGTAGGACTGATTTTCATGTACAAGTGACTGCGCTTTGATATGCTCTACACGAGAGCAGAAAATGGGAAGAAGTTACCTACTATTCCTTGCTTCCACTCCACTGGTCAAAGTTTCTGTATTTTAGATGGCTTCTGACGGACACTGACCATGTCACATAGTGTTGTTTCCCATCTCCCACCTCAGGAGAGCTGTAGGCCAGTGGTACAGACCTGAGAGGAAGTGCTCTTCTCTTGCAACTGCATGAACTTGTTTGGATCCCAGACACAGTGGCCCATGGCACTACGGATAGTGATGGAGAAGTGGCAAAAAGCCTTAAGTGGATCTGAGGTGATGCAGGAGAGGCCTTTAATACAGGTGGGATGAGCTTACCCCTCATTTGTACTTCTTCACCCCAGGAATTTAGGGTTCTCTACCCACCTAAGCTAGAGATATGCCATCTACATTCCTGGCTCTAATTTTTTGTAAATTTCTCATTTACTATGATCTTTGCTTCCATGGTTTGATCTCTCTCTCTCTCTCTCTCTCTCTCTCTCTCTCTCTCTCTCTCTCTGTTTGTGTGTGTACATATGTGCATGTATATATGTTTGCATGTTTGCATGCATGAGTGTCAGCATGTACGTGTTACAGCATGTATGTGGAAACCAGCAGGGAGCCTTGAGTGCTGGACCTTTCCTTCCACCTTATTAGAGTCAGCATCTCTTGTTTATAACTATATGTGCCACCCATGCTCATTGGCTCATGAACTTCTGGGGATTCCCTTGTCTCAAACTCCTGACTCACTGTAGGAGTGCTGGGATTACAGCTGCTCATTGTCATATCCATCTTAGTCAGGGCTCCGGGAACCCAAACTCAGGTCCTTACACTTACGCAGCTAACACCACACACTGAGCCTTCTCCGCAGCCATGGGTTTCTATTTTATTAATACTTTTTGGTCATTTTAGATAATTGGAATTTTTAGAGGAAGTGGGTATAAACTTATCCTGCCATGAATCAAACCCTACAAGACATGTGAAGTTTTAAAATGTCTTATTAGTGTACGCAAATTATACATAATAGTTGATTTTATTATGATACTTCCATGCATGTACATAATGCATTTCATCACATCACCCCTATCACCCGTTCTTGTCTCCTTCCCATGTTGCTAATCCCTTCCTGCTTTCATGTTCTTGTGTGTATGTGACCCAGGAAATTTCACTGGATTTGTTTATGGAGCACATGAACCTCAACCAAAGAAAGTGCCCACTTTGTCCCTCTCAACCATTAACTGTGTCTAAATCCTCAGGAAGAAGGTAGGGCTCTCTGAGGTCCTCCCTATTCCGTGACAGGATGTTGGCAGTCTATATATTATATGGATAATGATTTTTTTTTATGAGAACCTCAGTCTTCTACATCCAACCTTTATTAATTCTAATGTCAAAAATTATATAATGTTGTGGCATGAAAAGAGGCCCATTTATCTATGAATGAGTTCTGTTGTTACCTATTCCAACAGAGAAGATACATTTTTTTTTCCTGTGTGGGTATAGTATTCTAGAAGGCATTCTGAGGTAGCAGCATCTTAGCCAGGACTCCAAGTGTGGGTAAGACTCTGTATCAGGGAAATGGGATGAGGAGTCAGGTAAGACTTTCCATGAACAAAGAAGGTCAGTGAATAAAGATGGGGAAGTAGGAAAGAAAGAAGAGTGTCTGTTCAAGATGGATGGGCAGTTTTTGTTGGGTGGCATTTGGGGAGGAGTTACTCGTGGAGGGCCTGCAAAGCCAGGGCAATTGAGACTTTGTCCTACACAGGTGGTTGTGAGAGTGAGCAGTGAGTGCCTCAGGTCCTCAGTAGGGGGGATTAGTCATGAGGCCCCAGGGTCACATATCAAAGGAGGTAACTCTGAAAGCTGTGAACAACTTGAAGACTGTGGCAAAGTTGGAAGAGAAACTGAGGAGCAGCTGTTTTCCAAGTCCAGAGGGTCAGTTACCATGATTCCTGGATCTGGATTTACTATAATACCCTGTATATTATACTCTAAGTTTTGAGTTTGTCTGAAAGCTTTCTGTGTGCAGGGCATCTGTTTTATTAAACTCCCAGTCCCCTGAGGTTGGCACAGAGTTTCACCCATGGTAAATACTCAATAAATGTTTGTTGAATGAATGGGCAAGTAAGCCTTGGGACTTAAGTGTGTTTGCTGGCTTTCTGGTGATGCTCAGCAGCTTGTGAGCAGGGGCAGGAACAGCAGTCAGGGAGCCTGAGCTCAGGAGTCAGAAGAGTGGTTCTGAGCACACCAAGCCTTAGAGGTCTAAGCTATCAACAATGGCAGCACACAGATGCAGACACTAGTTGCATGTATCCACCAATGGTATGTATGACTCATAAGAGGGGTATTAATGTTCCTTGTATCATGAAACTCATGACAACTATGGCAGGAAGAAGGATTCATCATGCAATATCCATGTTATAGGGTACTACTGGGGCTCTGGTGACACAGGATACTAAACCATAGAGTCACAAATCTATACATCCAGTTTCACATTCAAGGCTGCTTTATTCTCACTATATACATGCTCTACACACACACACACACACACACACAGACACACACACACACACAGACACACACACACACACACACACACGTATGTGCACAAGCACTTGCGCATGGTGCTCAGATCATAGGTGAGCACAAACAAACCTTCACACACAGAAGTGCACACAGATATATAAACCCCCAGGGAAAGTTTAACAATTTATTTTATGCAGGTCTTCAAAAAAAAAAAACCCATCTCTCAGGCTGTCAGACTGCACGAACTGCTGTAGGAGGAGGGGAAAGGACCAAAGCGTCTCCTTGACAGCTCCCATTAACTGAAATACGAGGTGAAAGAGAATGAAATAAAATTGGGAATGAGATGACAGGGTTCTCTATCTGACAGAAATGTTTGCAAGCCGCTGGCCTGATTGCGTGCATTCATCACCCACTGCAACCAGCACATCCCTTCTGTGGGTCCCTTCCTCACAGTCACTGGGGAGGCAATCTTTTTTGGGAAGCAGATGTCCCTGCCTCATCACTTCAGACAAGCAGTTGTGCGGTGGATGAGCTTGAGGCTCCCAATGTGTTTGTCTTCCAGCTCTTCACACTGAACTCTACTCCCTTCCCAGCTCCCACTTCCCACTCAGTCTCCACCTTCTGTGTTCTGGGACTTACTTGCCCATTCCCAGCAAGTTCCTCCATTCTAGAATGCTTAATATCCAATGATGCTCCCCCTGCCACCCTACTCACTTGCACACTCAAACCATCCCACATTCCAGGGTCACCTCCTGCCTGGTCAGACCAGCTTCCAAGCCCCACTTCCAAGAGCATCACACAGGTGTTCTGCATCCTTCTCTTTGTGCGCTGCCTCTCTTAGGCTCAGGTCTAGCTTGTAAGAACTTTTATGGGTTTCATCAGCTTCCCTGTCCCAAACCAATCCCTTTCCTTTCCCATAATCCCACAGGTAAGGGAAAGGTAGAAGTTTGCAAGGTCCAGGGTGCGAGGAGATACAAGGACACTGAGAATAAGTTCAGGGTCAAGCAAATCAGCTCATACTTTTCAGGGATTTCTTTCTTTGTTCAGACATCATTTTGGCCTCAGCAAAGAGGCCCGATCTTCACTTTTCCATCTTTCTTATCCCTGAATGCTGAAGGAGGACAAAGAGATATACTACCATTTCTCACTGGGATGAGCTATTGGAACAGGCTTTTCCACATCCAGCTTTCCCTCCTATCCCTTTACGTTTTATCCTCCTTCTTGGGTGACACTTTAATCTGTGAATTACTGTCTTAACCAATGTTTTTATCTTCCTCTGTGTATCAGAGAGCAGCACTCTCTTCTCTTCCCTACATTCTTCCATGCCCTCATTGTCCTGCACATAACACTAGAAGGATTAGCTATTGTGGACTTGCATTGTAACCTTAGGAAAGTCTAAGCCTCTGTGTTCTCAGCTAAATCTGGAGGAGTGATTCTTGTCTTTAAGAGGTACTATGAAGGTCAGCTGACAAAATGTGTCCAGTTCTCAGCACACAGTGCTGGTAGTAGGTCTATCTTCATCATCTTCATCTTATCCTCCCAGCCCAGGTCAGTCAGACCCCTGCCTTCATTACCTAGCTATCTCTCTTTAGCTTCATGTTTTCCAATCAAGAAATAGAGGAAATATACTGAATATCTCAAGACTAATTAGACTGAACAGGAAGGATATGTAGCCATGGACCTACCCATAGAGCATAAAAAAGGATGAGAAGCCCCTCTCTCTGCTGTCTGGGCTGTGCAGTATATACCACCTTCCCTCTGCCGCTCCATTGCTGCTGAAGACTATCTTCCCCTCATAGGCTACCACGAATGGCTCACATCCCACATTCCCATTCTCCTCAGTGCTGATGCTTAAAACCAATGAATGCTAACTCTGAGTCTAACTAGAAGCCCGAGGCAAAGAAGATCTGATTAATGTCTCATGGCCAGCCTTTGTTGACACTCCCCCAATCATTTGAAGATTATCTACATCTCCTTGGTGCTCTTATCCATGGTTTCTCCATTTCCACTGTTTTGGTGACTATATTAATGATGACAATATAAAGAAAACAGCTCAGCCCTGTCTTCTAAGCTCAAGATTGATAAATGGTTTACTTGATGTATCCTTTGCCACTGGTTCCAGAGTGTACAAAACAGAGCACATGCTCTTCCTCTCACCTTCATCCCCAGGGATGTCTATTACATGGCACTACAGTGCTCCCCATGTCAGGAGTGAGTGCTCTGTTATCATCCTTCATATTGTCTTCCACTTCAGTCTCCATATCTAGTCCATTATCAAATTTATAGATTTTCTTTCCTAAATCTCTCAGAATCATTCTTCTTTTCTTTATCTTCCTGGAACATCCCCACCAAAGTTAAAACTATTATCTTTTCCCTGGATTATGTTCTAGCTTCTTAACTTGTCTCTTCAGAGACACGCATGCTCTGTCTCTAATATTCTGACCACTCTCTATATATTGGTCTAGAAGAAACCTAAAAAACAAAATACTCTCCACGACAAACAAACCAAAACCACAGAGCTGATAAAGCCACTTCATTGCCTATGATTTCTTAATTCCCCTTGTGTTTAAAATGGAATTTGAGGTCTTTATCACCCTTCACTAACTTGCCTGTCCCCCTCACCTTGTCTTTTGCCATGTCTTTCCTTTCTCCACTTGTGTAAAACTGGCTTTAGTCAAAGTCACATAAGATAAACCCAACAGAAAAAAATGTCTGGTTACATACTCATGAAGGGTACTACTAGGTTGCCAAGTGTTGATGACATGAGCTGGTGTCATGTGCTGGTGACATGTGCTGCTGCTGTCTGGATGTCTTGGCTTCATATTCTTAAAAGTAACAAACCTCCTCAAGTGCCAGATCTCTAGAAATGTAGAAGACCTTGCCCTTCCACCCCACAATCTTCACCCTCTATTCGTCCCACTGCTTGCAGCTAAAGTACGACTTTTGCAAGGGGAAATTTCTTTGTCAGGTCAGCTTCATCAAACACTCAGCATCCTGTCCTGTGACTGTCATCCACAACGCTCAATTGCCACAGTTGAATTTTATCACTTTATCAAAATCTAATGAGTGTCATTCTCTGAATAGAAAATGTAGTTAGATAAAAAGTGATTGTCTGTTATTTTCTCATTGTATTCTCATTGGTTAACACTACAATTTGTATTACTCACAGTTTAATAAATATTTGTTACATGCATGACTGGCCTGGATTGAATCCATGCTTGGCTCATCACCTGAGGCTATGGAGGTTGGAAACTATGGAGGTAGGGAGATGAAACCTACTGAGTTTTCAGGGGCAACAGGTACTGCCAAGAGCTGGCCAGTTACATATATATCAGACATATTGAGGGGCTTTGCATTTATAAGTCTGCATATCACTCTATGGATTAAAGATTCATAAAGCAGCAAGCAAGAGAATACAGAGGATATGATGGAAATTATACCATCAGAAGATAGCCTGTCACTCTTCATTTCCATTGATATAGGGAGAGTGCATGTATTTATTCAGTACATTGTGTGCTGGCTCACAGCAGAAATTGACAGCAAGCAGGACCCCACCCCTGGGAAGTTTTTGGTATGTTCTGGCTTCTACACCAATTTTGCATCTGTCAGAATTGCCTGAGAGCTGACAGTTAAGGAGAGCTTCTTTTTGTGAATATAAACTCATTTTTTTCTTGGTTCTGGGAACCACCTATTTTTATCCAATAACGCTTCTCAGTGAGTGATGTCCTACTGCAGTACCAAGCCTGTCTTCCAAGTCATGGAGACAAAGAAAAGCTGCCCCTAATGTCACCTTCAGCCGTAAGCCTTGGCTGAGATCCTCCAGCATCTGGATAAGGATGCTCTCTATCAGGATCACCAAACTCAAGTCTTCAGAGTGTTGGCAGACAGGACTGACGGAGTAAGCCAGTTAGGAATAGAGAAAGATAGGAAGGAAGGAAGGGATGGAGGAAGGAAAGAAGGAAAGAAGGAAGGAAAGCAGAAAAGAAGGAAGGAAGGAAGGAAGGAAGGAAGGGAGGGAGGGAGGAGGGAAGGAAGGAAAGAAGGAAGGAAAGAAGGAAGGAAGGAAAGAAGGAAGAAGAAGGAAGGAGAGGAAGAAGGAAGAAGAGGAAGAAAGAAGGAAGAAGAGGAAGAAAGAAGGAAGAGAGGGAGTGAGGGAGAAAGGGAGGGAAGGAGAGAGGCAGGTGAGGAGACAGGGAAGAATTTAAGAAAGAAGAGAGAGAATGACAACAGGAAGGAAAGAATGGGGGAGTAAGAAGTAAAAAAAATAAGGATGGAAAGAAACATGTAAAGAAAGAATGTCAGGCCTTCTGGCACAAACCTGCTATCCTAGAACTAGGGATGCTGAGGTGGGAGGATGACAAATTCAAAGCCAGTCTGGGAGACTTAGTGAGATCACCTCAAAACAAAACTTTGAAACACAGCTGGGGAATACTTGCTTGGCATCGTGAGTACTGGGGGAAGGGTCACAGAGAAAACAGCAGGCATGAAGGAAGAGAAAAGAGGAGGAAGACTGTGTTCCTAGTCCATATGCCATTCACTCTTCTATTGTGACTTCTGTAATAGACCTCCCTGTGGAGCAGAGATGCTCTGGGCATGTGGCTGTTCTTCTCTACAGTAGTTCCTCGCTTGTCTTTCCTGTCTGAGGTGAACATCTGTTTAACCAAATTGATAACAATAGGGGAGCTGTTATTGACAAGGTGTGGGGTGGATCATCCATCTCAATGCTTTGGGGCTTAGGCTTGGGATATTTCCTGGATTCTGAAAGGCCAAAGCGGGTGATAGGCTAGGTGGGATTTTCAGTTTCTCGTCCTTTAGCTTTCGACTCTCCCCTATGTACTTGTCAGTGTCCATCTGGTTTCCTTTGTCTTGGATCAATTCCTACTGTCCTGACACCCTATCCAGGCGTGATGTTACCTGGGCGCATTCCAACTGTGAACCCGTATGCACATCAATCTTGACAATGCACCTGAGGGTCTGCTCACATTTGCTTCAGCTACGAATCCAAACACTCCCATCTGTTAATGGAGGTTTGCTTACATCAAAGAAGCTCTGAGAGCAACATACACTGTCCAGGTGAGTGTTCTGTTGGGTGATTGATCTGCTGGTGAGGGAGGCCTCCGGATGGACATCATGGGCCATAATAGTTTTAGTTTTGAGGCTACCTAGATTCTTGGTACCATGTGTCTGTGTGTTTTATTTGGAAATATTTTCCAAGTACCTTCTTGTGTCAGAGTGCTTCTCAGAGCTGACAGGAATCAGGCACACACACTCCTTTACAATTTTGCTCTTGGAAAATATTTCCTGACCTGCTGCGCTGAATAGCTGGATGGGACTCTCCTGAAGAGAGGTGGAGAGGATGTCCCGAGATCCCTGAGAATGCCAGAGGCAGGACTCAGTTCTCTGATGTTCTCAAGATCTCCAGGTAACTCTGATGTACCCAGGTTGACACTCACAGAGACTGGGCACTGACTGTTAAAGCATGGGGTAATGCTGTAATCTGAGGCTATAGAGCACACACAGTCAGTGAGCTATGCTATGGCACCCCTCATGGATAGACAAAGAAGGAAGGCAACATGAAGATTGGCTAAAGGAAGCCTATTGGCGGGTTGGTGCTCCTGACATTTGTGAATGAAAATCCTTGTTAGTTCATGGAGCACTGTAGGACATTTGGCAGTGTCCTTTGTCTTTGCCCACTGGGTGCCAGTCACAACCTCTCCCATAGTTAGAATCACCAAGATAATTTGCACATCTTATCATGTGGCCCTTCAGGACAAGCAATGCCACTCCATATAGAGGATGTTGCAGAGGACCCACAGCCAGAAAGAATAAGATTCATACTCAGGCTAGCCACTGATTAACTGAGAAACTTTGAGGAGGTTACTGTGCCCCACCAGAGTTCAGTTCCTCATCTGTCATTACGGGAGAATGATACACTGGCCTTGTAAGACTATTCTAGGATTGCCTGGGGCCAGCATCCGGCAAACACAATCATCATCTCACCTTTTACAGTGGACAGTGCTCCAGACAGCTGGATGGATGGAGACAAAGTTGATTGTGGTCAAACATCTTCCTTCCAGAGGTCAAAGTGAATCCAAGAGTTAATGGGACAAAGTGTGAAAGTAGTTATGGGAGGGAACAGTGGAGGCCAGAGTAGAGAGAGAAAGTTTAAGAAGGCTTCCTGTAGCCAACCTTTGTCTATCCATGGGGGTGGCTGTGGACAGCTCACTACCCTTGTCTGCTCTGCAGTCTCAGCTTCTGGGACCAGCTCTCCCTGTAGGTGCCACGTAAGTTACTGGTTGCAGCTGCCCAGCATGCCTGTCTGTGTGTTTTCTCTATTCTATATTGCCCATCCAGGACCACACAGCTGTGGACCCCAGGGTTCCTAAAGCCCTCTGCCTCCAGCCTGTGGGACACAGGAAGGCCCTTCTGGCCAAAGGGTATTTTTAGCTGCTGCAAGCCCCTTAGGCCTATTTTTAGCATCCAGCTGAAAGCTAAGGCAGCTTCTCTATGGTCAATGGGAAGGGGGTGATTGGATCCTGACTGGCACATTGTTTTGCCAGCCCAGCCAAGCTGGCAAAACTTCAGGCAGGATAATTACAGTAGTAAAATCTGGATCTCACAGCTTGAGCTTCACCAAGGCTGTGGGCAATCACTATTCGGAGGAGTTTATGTTCTCTGCACGGGATTTAAAAGTGTTCTGGTTCCATAGTGTTCTGTGGTATAAGGAATGAAGTAAGGCTCTCGGGCAATATGAGACAGCCAAGAAGAGAGTCAGGGAGACATAAAAGCTGGCAAAGAATCTCAGGGAACCCCAAGGAGAGGCAGAAGCAAAAGCCTAGGCAACTGGAAGCAGAGGCACTGGGCTGGAGGGGAGTTTTACGTGGAGACAGGTGCAGACCAAAAGAGAACCAAGTCAGGAATGGCAAAAGGCAGGAAGAGATGACCGAGCCTGGCAGCTAAGTTTATGGAAGGCTTCCAGTATGTAGGATAAGAACCTGAATTCTTCTAGGAATTGTCCCTTAAAAAGCTTTTTTTCAGCAGCAAGGCTGGACTGGTACCCAATTTTAGAGTCATGTGAATGACCAACCAACTAGCTCAGGGCCCTATGCAGCTTCATTGGTGAGGCCACATCTGACCTCAGAGGCTGCACTCATCCACCATGTTCAATGGGATGAAACAGTGACACATAGAGACCAGTAGAAGCTGGAGAGCGCACAGTGGATGGGATACATCCTAGCCACCGTCTGGTGGGTCATTTGAGGCTGATCCTTTCTCTGTTTCCCAGGGAAGACAGCTTAGAAATGGGGAGCATTGATCAAGGTGTCAGTTGTGAATTATAGCATTTCCCCGAAATGTGTGTCATGCTGACAGGGTCCCTGTACCACCATAGAGGCGGCCTGACATGCTTCAAGCTAGCAAACGGAGTGATTGCAGCCCAGCTGTTTCCACTGTTTGGAAATACCATCTTCCACTATGTCATTAAGCTAATTGAACAGGCCAACTTAGCAAGGCAGTGGGGCAGGGGGGCAGGTGATAATAGCTTTGGATTTGCCCACTGTCATTCACAGCCTGACCTGACTCTGCCCACTGCTCCTCTTTGGAACTGAGATCCACCAGCCCCAGCCAAGGCCATGGATGATAAACACTATACAGGGAGAGGAACTGTTCTTGCTAATGATTTTCACCCCTGAAGATCTCAGCCCCAGCTGGAGCTCCCAGTTCATCTTTCTACATTTGTTGAGGCTTCAACCAACACAGGCAACAAGAAAGACATTTCCAACGACAAGGGCCCGCCTGTGTTGACAGCGATCATAAGTCATCCCTTCTGCTCCCAGTTCTGATACATCTTGTACCATGTAGCCATCAGTCTCTATAAATCTCCCACGGGAGCTGTGACTGCCATGGCTATGGGTGCCCCTTGATTTCCTCTGGCATTTTCAGGAGAGGATTGTGGGATTCTATCATGTGATATTACACAGCTGAACCATAAGATATTCATGGCTGGACAGACAAAGAATGGAGTCCAGACTCTTCTTAACCTGGGCATATGTTGGAAGAGGGGAAATTGGTATTCATTGCTATCCCCAGGGACCTTTTGGCAACTTGTTTTTCATTTGAATAGGGCAGATGCCATCTAGAACACCTGCCCTTGGGGAGGTGACAGGTTATATGGAGAGACAGGACAGATGAGTGTGCAGCTGTAATGATCCAGTGGTTGGGATATTAAGCCTTGCTCACACTAGCTGGGGAATAGATCATAAGCCATTTATTGGTACCAAGAGGTGACTACAGTGGTCAGCAATTGGGTCTGGAAATAATGAGGATCAGGTAGGATGCTCCCAGCCGCTGCCGAGCAAGTCACCCTGTTCTTCAAAATGGTCTGGCCTTGAGGGGACATTGAATGAGGTGTAGGGCAGGCATACTGTCAGAGGGATCTATGACTGGTGTTGGTCTACAGGGTGCATGGGGAGCACCAGTATGCACTCTGTGTCCTGCTGTGCTACAACTTGTGCACATGGTTCCTAACTCTGAGTCTAGGAACTGAATGGCAGTGACTGGAAGGGGTTGATTCTAGTCCCTGTGGCAAAATCTTTACTCAATGACACTTGTATCAGATGGAAGCTCACACCAAGGATTCTGAAAAATGAACCAGTGAATAGGATGATGTTGGACTGGCTTGGTGGGTGATTTGCAGAATAAGCATCTTTAGTTCAAAAACAAAAGGAAATGGATTTTTATCGTTGTTCATAAATGGACTTGTGTGTAGTGTTGTAATACTGGCTATTAAATGTTTTGAATATTTCCTTTGGCCAGTACATACTCACCAAGAATAGAAAGTTTCAAGGTCAAAACATCAATCACGTGGGAAAGGTCAAAGGACAACAGCATGGTCAGAAAGGGATGAAGCACCGGAAGAGCAAGGGCATTCTGGCTAGACAAGGAGACTGTGAGGAGGAGACAGGAAGGAACAGGCACTCAGCACAGGGTACCTCCCCTGCTTACAGAGGGCAAAGCTGGAATGTGGAGACCCAAGGGCTCTGACAGTAATGGCAACAGACACTTGAACCCCAAGGACATTTTAAAATCCAGGAAAGAAAAGCTGCCTTTGTATCTTGAAAGCCTGGGAACAATTAGAATGTTCCTGCCACAGCGAAGGAGGAAATGTGAACAGGAGATAGTGGGAGAGTCTTAATTAATAGTTTCTTGTGGCTTATTCCTGCTTTGATCACACGGCTGATATTTCCGCAGTCTATTACAAACTTCATTAAGTTTATTTGCCTGCCAGGCGCCTGCCCTTTCTCCTGTCCTGTCCTGTCAAAGATAATTGACTGCAGTGGCTCAGCTGGTCCCTTCTGAGCCCTACTTGGAGTGTGGGCTGGTGGAGGACACCTGAAGGGAATTTGCAATGCAGACCCAGGGGTAGTCAGATGGTAAGATAGTGCCCACTACCAGGCCTGTGCTCAAGATAGAGTGGCATTTGCATGTACCCTGGAAGACTTTCCCAAGTCCCTTCTGCACAGGCCAATGCTAAAAATCCCTTAGCTAATGCTTGAACTCCTCGAGTGACGGGGGTCTCATCACCCCAGAAGCACTATCTCCCATCCTTAGCTCCAACTGGGTGTGAAATGTGTTCCTTTTAGCTTCTACTATATGACTCAGTGCTCTCACTTGAATCGATAAGATAAAAAAGAAAAACAATTTACTTTCTACAAACTTTATCATACATGTTAAGAAAGATTGTTTTGTACTGGTTTTCCTTTGCAAAACATCTTGGAATCCTCTAGTTCGTCACATAATATTACTTATCTCTTTTTCAATGTGTCACCCTTAGAGTTGACAAAATACCCAAGTATGGTTGTACCAGAGCAAGGCAGAGCAAGGCTCTACCTTTTTTGCTTTAGACACTATGCTTCTACTAATACAGCCCAAATCACCTCTGCTCTTAAACCAGCCATATTGCTCTATTAACTAAACATCTGAGATTTACACATGGGCCAATAATAACCCTCTCCGAGGTGTGCTCATTTATAGAGCTATTGTAAATAGTTTAATGGAATGGGTAACAACAGTACTGCCTGTTATAGGTGCTGCTAACAAATAAAGTAAAAGCTGACCAATTTAACTAGGGAATTGTGTCCCCCAAACCCATGGTTATTTTTTCAATAGTTCGAAATTATATTAATTGACCTATTAATTAGGTTTAAAAGAATTCTTTCATGGGTGGTCTAGATATGTTCAGACTAGCACATTTACAGGTAACTTGTTTACCGTTAAGACAATTACCCAAATAATAAGCTATTAAATGTACATTAACATATAATAATTGTGTAAAGAATAACTAAGTAATTAATTAACATTTAATGTAATTCATAGCAAATTAGATAGCAAGACTTATTAAATGTCAATTAGCCATATTAGCTACTGACACCTAAGTGATTCAATATGCTAATGCTAATTAATGTCTTATTTCTTACAAGCTTAATGGTGTAACAAAACTTATTTACATATTTAGAGAGTCTTAAAGTTACTAGACGGCCTGATCTAAGAGTGGCTGTCAGGGTAGAGGTTTGGGAAAAGCCATTAGGGGAAATTGATTAGTGTTTTACTTGCAGCCGTGTAGCATCCTTTCTGACTGTAGAGGTAGGGTCTCAACAGATATCACATCTGAGTTACATCCCACAGGTGCTGGCTGAGAAAAGCAGATACAGCCATTCAGGAGACAACATGAGAAAGTTCTACAGTGGTGACTGGTGGTCTGTGATATCTGAGACAGTCAGCCTGCATCATCTATGGTGGTCTATGGTGTCTGAGGGCAGTCAGCCTGCATCATCTATGGTGGTCTGTGGTGTCTGAGGGCCGTCAGCCTGCATCATCTATCTTCTCAGCCCTAGTGGGGCAGGAGAGGGCAGAGCATGTCACACCCAATGGGAGACTTGCTTTCTGCTCATACTGAGTCCTAGCATCAAATGCTTAACCGATAGATGCTCTTGAGTCTTGGCAGTGAGAAATAAAATGTTTTACAGAGTATAAGAAAACTTCTCAGTGAGCCAAGAGAGCAGTGTAGAATCTAAGAATATCACTCTCTACTGGTCTTACCACTATGCAAGTTATGTAGGCTGGTTTCTTCACTGGCAGCTTGAAGTCTATGATAATCCCTACAATGTGTCTGTGTTACTATTCCCAAACATCAGATAGAGGCACCATCACTCTGAGACTGGGTAAAGTGCTCAAGGTTGTGAGTGGGACAGGGTACCCTCAAAGAGCTGAGATCTCACTGGCCACAAAGCACACATTCATTCATTCATCCATCCATTCATTCATTCATTCATTCATTCATTCATCCATCCATTCATCAGCACTATGTACCAGTTACTAGCTGTGCCCAGAGATGCAAAACAAACACAACTCTATCTTTTCTTTTAAGATATAGTCATACTATGACTTGGAGAAGCACACTAAGCTATAGCTAGACACAGGTCAACTATGTATGCACAGAGGAGGGATGCTGATCTCAGACAAAGGTCAGAGGCCACTGAGGAATAATGGTGTGCACATTCTGAGCTGAATAGATAGCAAGGAGGCAAAGAAAATATCATTAGTGTGTTTTATACAAAAGTAAGAGCCTGTACCAAAGCTACTTGGGAGAATAAGCAAGTGGTGGCGTGGGCAGTGAGAGGTGAGGATGGGAGGTGGGCGGGGACTTGGTCCTAAAGGGCTAGAAAGGTCTCAGTGAGAAGCAACCATGATGACCACCTTCCAGTGTCCTTCAGCTTCTTGGCTCAGTTTCAGAGTCTGGCTTTGGGGTACATGTGGCTAGAAGGATTATGGAAATTGATACAGTAGATGGAAGAATTCTTGAACTTTCACACAGGGAAAGTGTAGAAAAAGACCAAAGGTATGCTGCACAGGAACAGCAACAAATGTGTCCTAGCTCTTCCATCTTTGAAATATGGCATTGAACAAATTGCTTAGGCTCCTGCTTAATGGGAGAGGATGTAGCAGGGCTATTATAAGAACAAGAGTGGAACTGGTAAGATAGCTCCATGGGTAAAGGCATTTACCTCAAAGCCTAGCAACCTGAGCTCAATCTTCAGATATCATATAAAGGTAGAAGGAGAGAATTTAGCTCACAAACTCTTCTGACTTCCACAGTCACATTGGGGTACACAGCCCTCCTCACTCTCCGTTCGTTCCTTTATGTATAAACATAATGATTGTCGATGGTGATGGTGATGGTGGTGGTGGTGGTGATGATGATGATGATGATAACATAAAATAATTCAAGTAGACATATGTGAGAGGCCAGGAACAAACCTATCAGTTCTCTTCCACAACCTTACCAACACTGAGAAGTCACAACATATCAACATTAGTAACTGTCTACTGACTTAACAGGAAGGCTATGTAACTGGATATTCAAGTATTTGGAGGCAATAATTATTTTCCTACCAAACTGTTAGCTGATTCCATTCTTCAGGTGATCGTCCATCTAGACAACAAGGATGCTGAAAGTGACCCTCTGAATCATCTTTACTGGCAGCTGTTTCTTCTAAAAGTTTGCTGGTTGGAATTGGACAGGGCGTCTGGGTGTGGTCTGGAGGGTGGAGAGTGCTGCAGGCCATCACCGTCCTGACTCTGACTATCATCTCGTGAAGGCAGCCTCAGCTTCTCTTTCTTTCTGAAAAACTGTGATAACAAGGGAGTGGGGGAGATGTGGTATTGGTAACCTGCAAAAAGCCCCCTTTCACCAGCCCAGCCCCTCTACCAGGTAAAAACTGCCTAGTAAGCAGCTGACAGGAGAGAGTCAAGGAGTAAAGCCATGGTGGTGTGATGGTGGTGGTGGTGGTGGTGGTGGTAGTGGTGATGGTGGTGGCAGTGGTAGTAGCAGCAGCAGCAGCAGAATGTGTGTGTGTGTGTGTGTGTGTGTGTGTGGTGCAGGTTCATGTGTGGGGGCATGTATAGTATGTGGAGATTAGAGTATGACTTCAGATATCACATGACAGAAGTCACTTGTCTCTGAGATGGGATCTCTTATTCTGACCTGGGGAATAGATTAGACTAAACTGGCTGGCCAGTGATTCGCAGGGATCCTCCTGTCTCCACACCCCCAGCACTGAGATTATAAGCACATGCCATCACATGAGCTTCTCGTGTGGATGCTGGAGGTCAATATCAGGGCCTCAGACTTGTGATGTCAGTATTTTAACACACCGTCTCACATCTCAGACCATGTTGTTGGGATTGTATCCAAATATGGAATCAGTATGGACTGTTGAAAGAGAACCAGTTGGATTTGGATGCTCTGAAATTTACTAACAACCAAGCCACAGGCAGTTGAATTAACATCATTAATCCTTAAATGTGTCATCTGTAAAATGATTATAATAGGTTTGTTGTAAGAATTAAACAGGCTTTGAATGGAAACATTTGCCTCTGTGGGCACTCAAGAAGTCTTTGTCGTCAGGTGTGGTGGCACATGCTGGTAATCCAAAACTGGGGAAGGTGAGGCAGAAGATAGAGTATTTGAGGACAGCCTAGGCTGCACTGTCTTTGCCTGGACTTGATCTAGGCTCCTGGGATATACAAGACAAGGCTAATTCCTTACCAGAAAACCCGGCTGTGTAAGAAAAGAAGCAGATCTAGTTTTAATGAAATCTTCCCTGTGTGGTGGCAGAAGTGAGCATGCAGAGATGAGAGCTTGGCTTCTAGTGGGTTCTCAGCAAGCATTTTATGAGTGCATGATTATTTCTGCTATCAAGCCAGATATCCCAAAGCTAGTCCTTACACAGTTGACTTGAAAGAAATCTAAAAGTAGAGCTTAACATTTATCTGGTTAAATTCACTTGATTGGTAGACGTCTGTCTGTCTGTCTCTCTCTGTCTCTGTCTCTCTGTCTCTCTCTGTCTGTCTCTGTTTCTCTGTCTCTCTCTGTCTCTCTCTGTCTGTCTGTCTCTCTCTCTGTGTCTCTCTCTCTCTCTCCTTGATCTACCTGCTACACTACTCAGATCAGTAATCAGGATGACTATCTCACTTACTTACATAAAACCTTTCTGGGATGATTTTATGAAATTTGAACACAGGGTCATCTCCTTTGCTCAAACTGCATTGAAGATTGGCTCAAATGGTCCTCTATGCTCTCCTTAAACATGTGTATAATGTACATTGTGGTACTTGTGTAACAGTGTTTATCATTGATCCGATTAGATTCCAAGGGTCTTGCAGAGAAGGTCCAAATTCAAGTCATTTGAGAATTTCCAGCTACCATCTTTGGGATAGTCCATGGTCATTGAACAATAAATGGTAGTTGAAGTGTATGTATTTTTCTCAGAACACTAATATTGATTAAATGATTTCCCTCTGAATTAGAATGGAGACTGTTTGGGGGAAGGTTGAGATACAGACAGGTTATTTAACAAGTGACTTGTTTAAACTCCATCAGCTAAGATTAGTTTCTACCCAACAGCTCCTATCATTTGGCAACTTGCTTTCAGAATGGTGTGTACTCACAACATAGGCTCAACCAGACAATGCTCAGGATCTATTTATTTCTAAGGCAAGTGGATTACACTGGGCTATAAATGGTAGGTCAGTGTGTTTGTTTCTGGTGAAGGCATTCTCAAATGGAGAACTGCTGGAAATGCAGTATCACACATCTTACTGTTGCCAGTAAAATTTCAGACACTCTGGCAATTACTGTAGAAAGTTTTACCAAGGAACCAATGTGACTGTAAAACTTCACAGCATAGTGAGCTTTCTTCTTCAGCTATCCAGAATACCAATTCAAGACACAGTACATTCTAGGAAGTCCTGAAAAGCTAGCCATAGGCAAGATCTAGAGATCATATTGGGAGACCAATGATGTTGGAAGAGGAAAATGCGCTCAGTAGTGATGGATAGGACCCTACTGTGTGGGTGCTCTCATAGTGCACCAGGGTTTTAACAAACATAAGCTAAAGATGAACACTTCCACCTGTGTTCATCAAACTGTGCTTCAGACTTTTTAAGGAAGCCAAACATAAATGGCCCCTCTAGGAAACAGCAATGCTGGAATTCTTCAACACAGAGAATGATTAAGAGCTGCCCCCCCCCCCTGCATCATGAAGGCAGGCTTTGAGCTCAATTTCTCTTATTATAGCCCAGGGCTACTTCCACTTTTGTGCCTGGAAACAGCTTTCATCCTATTTATCCCCTGTATTCAATGTTAACAAGTAACAGGGGGGTAACTCTGGAGCAGCTGGCCACCCCTTTCATGTACGAAGGCAGAGTTCAGAGTCCACAGGCCCCAGACAAAGAGTGTCCAAAGAATAAGACCCATTTAGAGGGTACATGGCAGAAATGGAGCATAGAGAGAGAATAGGGGAAAAAGAGCACAGGACAGAGCCTATGTCAATCATTCAGAGGCAAGGGAATTAAATGGGACATTACCTTCATATCTTCAGCCTGATAAAAGCACCTCGGGGACTCAGTTGAAGACAGATTGCTTAAAAACAGCTTCCCTTCTTGTCTCAACCCCCCACACCTAAGGACCTCAAAGGCTACTCTGGTCCCCCAGGAGGTGAGTCATTTCATGTCATAATTCAAGTGCTAATCTCCATATCACGTCGCTGAATTTCTCCCAGCAGGAGATGTGCCTCGTGCCTTACAAATCATGCTCTCGGTGCACAGAGAGGTGGCTGAAGAGCACAAGTATGTCCTCAGCCTTCAACTTGCTTCTCACGTTTCAGCTGACTGCAGAGAATGTGCCCTGCCCATTTTTCTTCATTTTCCTAGCGCAGCCTCTCCCGATTGTCTTGTTTGGTGGGTTCCTTTTTCCATATCCTTTTAAAACAAGAAGTTGCTGGGTTCTCCTGTTCAGCACCTTGGAGAGTTCCAAACCCATCAAGGCACTTTAGAAATGCTCACCCCAAAGTGAGCATTCTACTTGAAGGCCAGAAAAGGCTGAAGTTCCCATTGACCTCCACCCACAAGACCTCTCTTTGGATTTTATCTATGGGACCCAGAAAATACTGTGATTTTAGGACTAAGGAGAGAATTTTCTTATTTTTTCTTTTCTTTCATTTCTTCCTCTCTCCTGTTTCTTACTGTTCTGCCTGATTCAATTTCTCTGATAAGTATGACTACCAGCTAGCTTCTCATGGGCCTTGGATATTTGGATTACAGGTTTTGAATGAGGTGAGGAAATGTAGAGGTATACGAGAAAGCACTTTTTAGGGATGGGACAAACAGGTGATTGGCTATGTTTTATTTTTAAGGACTCCTTTGATCCTGTACAAATGGTGCTCATAGTGCAGAGGAAAATATGTAGCACCTCCCAGGATGGGAACACATACATGAGGATGTTAAGATGGTAAGAAGGGAGGAGAGAACTTGCAAGTGTGATGAACTGAGTTCTGGGATTAGAACTAGAAACACCTGTGGGACGCAGGATAAATAAAAAGGAAATGTAAGGAGGAACAAAGATAAGTATGTGTTTGAACCCTAGAACCTGATGAGCATCTTGCCTAACCAGGCCATATGCACATGTTCTTGACATGCTGTTTCCCTAACCCTTTGCAAAGACAACCTGAGAAAGGTGTCACCCAGCACAGTTTACTGACAAATGAATGGAGACAAATAAGAGGTCATTTTAAGATACATCAGCCAAATGATGATGATTCCTTCACTTTTGTACAGTTTTTGCAAAGTTTACAAAGCAACTTTGTATTTCTCACCTAGGATAGTCATGGAAGTAGCATGCATTTCCATTTCATGCATTAAAGCAGGATTTTCTTGATTCTCTTCTGTACCCAGGAGTCTGGGTTAGTGTTGTTTTCCATAGGTCTTGAAGGGTTCTTCCTATCTTAAAGACCCATGAATACAGTTTCCAAAGACTTAGACTTACTGCTGGGGCTTCACATCCTGGAGAAAAACTGGAAAATTGAAGTTGAAGATAGCAGAATGGAAACACAGAAAGAATTCTCATGTTTTTCTGATCAGTCTGCCCTGCTTGATGTCCTGCTTGCCATACTATCTGGTAGATACAGTATGCAGGCTCAGGAAGATAGAGGGATTTACCGGAAGGCACACAGCTGGTAGTATGAGGCAGGGTCTTTGTGTGGTGGATTTTCTACTCAGTTATACCATTTCCCAAACAGTTGGGGACCATGCAGGACACAAGACTGAATGTTGGCCACCTCTAACCAATGCATCATCCTTCATTCCTTCTTCCTCTTTCCCACTGCTGCCACAGACACAGATGTCCATGGATTTGTGATGCCTTCAGTCCTTCCTAAGCTCTCTCAGCTGGCCTCCCACCAGACTCTGGGCCTGGCTTTCAGAGAACTCAGATGTGGGTACTGGGATCCAGGGATTAGCCAGCTGGCAGCCAGAGTCAGAGTTGAAATCTAAGTCTCAATAGGGACATGCTTCTGCCAACCCAGCCTCTTGTTCCTCTGCAATTAAGCATGGGGCCTCTTGCTTTCAGGACTCTACAGACACACAACACCCATGGCTAGAGATTTCTAAAGGGTTTATTTTTTATTCTGTTTTGTGTTGCTTTCTGATTATCATTAGTGGGTTTTAAGACTCCAGATGTCTTTGGGGCTCAACCCTTGATTGCAAGTAGGAGCAAAGTAAATGAGTCTGACTGCTTGGGAGGACAGGTGGCAATTAAGGATTAAGATGAGTAAATGGGAAGACAGACATCTCCTCTTGCCAGGACTAAATTAAACATCTGCCTTGCCTAATAACTCCTGTAGCATCCCAGAGAAGATTGAGAGGAGTAGGGATAAAGGGTGTTTTCTTAGTAGAACTTTAGAAAAGCAGTTTCTAGTTAATTTCCAGGTTTTCTGGGGAAGTAAGAATGATACACAGAGCTTATGATTATAGTACTCTTGATTTTTCATATTTATTACATTGACAGGTTATATAAACCTTCAGAACTGCATTTCCTTTTCTGAAAATTTGACACAATAATAGTATGACCTCATAGAATGATCCTATAAATTAAGTGAATACTACAAAAGGCCAGGAGCTGTGTCTGAAACTCAGTAAATGCACAATAAAATTCCAATCATTGCCATTACTATTTGTATATCTTGCCTCATTTACTTAGATGGGGCTTTCAGAACAATAATCACTGATGCTGATCACTTCAGGGATCCTTACACTGTTTCTTAAATAATGGGTGTTAGCATCAAGTAAGAATGTAGACTACACCAAGTATGATGTTAGCCTTCATGTGAGACAAGAATTCATGTGTTAAGAAAATACCCTTCTCTAAATGTTTCCTCTGAGGTTAAAAAAATATATTTAAGGCAAAAGAGATCTCGACTTATATTTGATTTATAGGCATCTATTAGGAAGCATCTTCTGATTGATCAATGCTTTGCTCATGTTATAAATTATTATAATATAATTTTCAATATGCACATTTTAAAGCAAGAATTATTTAGTCATAATTTATCTGAATACAATATGATTTTAATTGTTACTGGTTTGTATTGTATTCAGGCTTTTTACTACTATAAAAAAAATAGGCAGTGCATGACTGAGCTTTCCTCTGTGTTTGTTATAGTTTTAAAGTGAAACGTTCCTCACAGGCTCATGCGTTGGATGCTGGATCCTGACTAGTGGTTTTCAGAAGCTCACTGGGTACATACCTTTGAAAGTAACAGATGATTCCCAGCTTCATGAGACCATGATGTTTTTTCTCAGACTGAGAATCAATACAGCCAACGTGGACAGACTGGGAAACTGTGAGCCAAGGGAAGCAGACTGGGACCTCTGAAACTGTGAGCCAAAGGGCCCCTGGATCAGGTTGTTTCTTTCAGATATTTTGTCACAGTAACAAGGAAAACAATGTCTTCCCAATGTTTCCTGCTGCTATACTGAAATACCTTGACAAAACCAGCATAGAGAAGTCTTATCATGGCAGTGAAGTCAAGGTAACAGGAGCTTAAAGCAGCTAGTTACATTGCATCTGCAGCCTTGAAGAAGAGAGCTGTGAATATTTGTGCTAGGCTGACTCTTATTCAGTATAGGAATAAGAGGAGGGGAGTAAGGGGAAACTGAGCTAAGTGGGGGTGGAGGAGAGCTCTGATGGTGGTGGGGGGAAAGCACACATCTGCAACCCCAGCACTTGTGAGGTGAAGACCAGAAGATTAGAAATTCAAGGTTATCTCAAGTTTTATAGCAAATTTGGGGCCAGTCTTGGGTACATGTGATCCTGTGAGGAAAGAAAGAAAGAAAGAAAGAAAGAAAGAAAGAAAGAAAGAAAGAAGGAAAGAAAGAAAGAAAGAAAGAAAGAAAGAAAGAAAGAACAAAGAAAGAAAGAAAGAAAGGAGAGAAAGAAAGGAAAGAAAGAAAGAATAGAGAGATATGGAAGGAGGGAGAGATAGAGAGAGGGAGGGAGGGAGGGAGAGAGAGAAAGAGAGAGAGAGAGAGAGAGAGAGAGAGAGAGAGAGAGAGAGAGAGATTGTTTTATTAGGGTAGCTGTCTTCCTGCCCATGCATTATTGTGCTTGTCTGCATTAAGGAGAGTGCTTTTGGGTTGCTTGTTTATTTTGCTGCTGGGATCCATGAGTTCTGTTAATCAGCTCCTTAACTCACTATAGGTTAGGTCCCCTTGGGTGTCACTATAACTCTGCCAATCATTATGGAAATGGAAACTTTCTGGCTTCTGGTGGTTGACTGTTGTCACCCAACTTTTCTTTCTTGATGTAGGGATATTTATGTTACTGTCCCCATTGAAAAGCATCTGAACTATGTGACCATCTCTAGCATCCTGTGCTGTTGAGGGGAGCTGCAAGTGATGTAGATATCCACCCCACTAGGGCACTCCTGGTGACTTGTGCCTTCACAAGTTATATAATTCATTAAGTGACTTCTGGAATTGCTTCCCCAGGCCTGTTTAAATCCACGATTCCATATGTCACAGAAATTTAGGAACTGCATCTTGGCTTGGCACAGGACAACCCTTTTCCAAGCTCTATAAGCCTGATAGGTGGCTTGTTTCCCTGGAGTCTTTACCAGGGTGTTAAATCTCAATTCCTAATAGATTACCCAAAGTCAACCTTTGTCTACACACTCATATCTCCTCAAGTGTCCATCGTAAAAAGTCAATCCCATAAGTATGTGTTTGGCTCCTGCCTAAACTAATTCCCATAGTACTCTTGGTATTCAATCTCTTTCCTTCCTTATCGAGCCCAGCACTTCTCTCACTGGTTACACAGGGACTTGAACATAAATATCAGAATGCCAGTCATGAGGAGGTAGCAATATTTCCCATAGGATGGCATTCTTATCTTTATGAGAGAATCCTCTGAAGTATTTTTCTAACATTAAAAGAGTGGATGGACTATGCTACAGTTTGAGAGTTCAGCAAAGTTTGCAGAGATACAATCATCTGCAATACCAAACCAAATATCCAGAAACACTCTTAAGGCCCTCAAAGTTTCCTAATAAGTTTCCTGACATTAACATTCAAAAGTGCTGTGGCTACATCATTAAAACACTTTCGAAACCTTTGTTTTTCCACAAGTGTTGCCAGTGTGTTAAATCTACAGCATCTACATTATCTATCTCTGCGTTATCAACTGAGGAGATAGGGACCTGTAGCAACAAGACCCTTTCGATCTTCAAGCTTGGTTTTTAACCACTAACCCTACTTAGTTATTTAGTATGCTCTTGTAGGGCACTCATCTAACTATGTAATAACCACGCAATTCCATTGACATATGTTTGTTTCTGTCTTACCCATTACCCAACCCCAAACGATTACTTTTCAAGATGCCAAAATAGGGCTGGCAAGATGGCTCAATGGTTTAAGGTATTTTCAGCCAAGCCTGATGAGATGTCTTGCATCTTTAGGACCCACATGGTGGAAGGAGAGAACTGACTTCTGCAAGCTGTCCTCTGTCTTCCACACACATGCCATAGTTCTGTATTTTTTTTTTCTGTTTCTATCGGTCTGTTTGTCCCCCCCCCACACACAATAAATGTAATAAATCTTTCTTTAAAAGATGCCAAGACACTTTCCAAACCTGAGACCTTTTTGTAAGTCACCACTGAAGAAACACATAGCAATTGAACCACTTTTGTGTGTGTGTGTGTGTGTGTGTGTGTGTGTGTGTGTGTGCCACAGTCCTACATACACTATAACAGGGTAAGAAGGGACTGATACAGTATTAACACTCCATGTCTGTCCTTGTTCCCTTGGGACATTTCTGCTATCATGTTTTTAAGATGGTAAATGGGATGAATTAGAAATATAAGAATTTAATTGGAAATATGCTCATGACATATTAGAGGGAAAGAAATCCAAAATATACCTAAAGAGTCTTCACTTCAATGCAGGATTAACACTCTGAACAAAGAAAAAGAAGATGGGGAGATTGTTTAGGAAGACTCTGAAGCTGCATGGAAGCTTCAAGAAAGTCTCTGCTTTTGTTGGTACAAAGACTAGTCACAGAGAAGTCCTATGCTGGCAAGACTCTATGCTAGTGATTGAACAATTGTTACCTCCAAAAAGAACATGATTTTGGCTGAGATACTAGATCTTAGAAATGTACCTTATCTGCTACAACTATGCATTCACATGGCTATAAGATTGAACAGAATCTCCAATACCACTTAATTTACATGTGAACATGTGAGCATACACATGCACAAAGGTCAAAAAATACACACAGCAAATACTTAACAGAGGTTGCCTCTTATGAATGAAGCAACATTAAAAATGGAAGAAAAATTATAATTTGTTCTCATGGTAATTTCTATGGCTAAAAATGAATAAATATGCGCAATAATCTTTGAGTGTCACTTGGTCATTTTCTTAAATTTTACTTTAATTTGTATTCACTGTCCACCACTGCTTTCTTTTATTTCCATTTGGTGTATCTTCACCAGTCTTTTTACACTTGTAAAGAAAAAAATTTACTTATTCATTTTTATGCGTGTATGCTCGAGTGTATATGTATGCATTACATGCAGTCAGGTGCCTGTGGAGGCCAGAAGAGGGCATTGGAATCCTTGGAGCTTGAGTTATGGGTGGTTGTGAGTCACCTGATAAGGGTGGTGGAAACCAAACCTACATCCTTTGGCAGAGCAGTAAGTACTCTTAACTGCTGAGTGATTCTCTAGCCCCAAACTTTTTACTTCTAATCTTTATGAACAATTTTGTGTAGGCATCTCTTACAATGACATATTGATAAAATTTAAAAACTCATCAAGGACTGGAGGCACGGATCTATAATCTTAGTTACTCAGGAGCCTAGAATGAAAGGATTCCAAGTTCAAATCTTAGGACTACAAAATGAATTCAAGGTCAGGATAGGAAACTTAGTAAGATCCCGTCTCAAAGTAACAAGTGAGAAGAGGGCTGGTATAACCCTCAGTAGTAGAACTTTGACCTAGAATAAATGATGTGCACTTCCTAATACCTCCAAAACGTTACATTAAAAATTCAACTTGAACTGAGTCTTTTGAAAGGAAGTTTAATCCATTTATTTTTATTGTTGTAATTTATCTGGATTTACCACTATCTTCTTTTAATGCTGTAGATCTTGGATTATTTGTCCACAATAGACAGACTCTCTAACATAAACCAAAATGGAAAAGTATCAGAGGGGCATCTTGAAAGATAAATAAACTTTTCAGTTTTAAAAATAACCAAGAGTATGAAAAGATTTCCCCGAATGTCTGAGTCAGCTATAGACCTTTATATTTAGTTGTTTTCCACATAAGACAAAAATTGTAATGATTTCATACAGTGTAGGTTAGTGTGGGGTGGAGGGAAGAGAGAAGCCAGGGCTAGGCACTGATATACTTAGAAAGGCACCTGGGTTCCTAGTGTCTTGGTCTCTACTCTCTTCCAGCTGTTTGAGAGTGAAGAAAGAACATGGAAAGTCATGTCTGGGAGTTTTTTGGACTTGTCCTAGAGATGACCACATCACCTGTATTCTTGTTCTACTGATCAGAATCCAGACATGTGACTACACTGAACTATAAGAACACTGTAGAACATCTAAGAACCTGGAAACAGAGATTACTGCAATATTGGTGATCACTAGCAGGCCCTTCCAAGTGATGTGAAACCTTGGTGTGATATGAAATTAATCTGATAAGGTCAAAATGCCAATCCTGGTTGCCTTGTAATAAGCAGATTCCCCTCTTCATGATGTTGTCTATCATCTTAGTTTTGAATGTTGGGATTTCCATTCTTATCTATGTTTCAAGTCGTCCTCCGACCTCCATACATGTACAGTGATATGTATGTGCCACATAATGCATACATTAGATAAATAAATATATGTATGTTAAAGATTAAGAAGAGGGCTAAAATGTGGAAAGCAAAGGCCAGAGATGGAGAACAGTTTGAGTGGCCATGATTTCCATGGGGACTCTGTCCTGCTTTGGTGGTTTGGAGGCAGGGTAATTTGCTAAGTGACTTGCTGTTAAGGTACAGAGAGCTGATGATGCCCCCATCAATGCAGAAGAGAGGTGGTAACAGCCAGAGGAGGCTGCCACGACTTTTTAGATGTCAGTCATCTTTCTCTTTCTTGCTTCAAACTTACTGTGTAGTAGCTGAGGATGACCTTGAACTCTTGATCTTCCTTTCTCTGTCTCCAAATGCTGACAATATAAGCATGCACTGCTGAGCCTGGCTGTAACTGTGTTCTTGACACTCTATTGATTGTTCCATTGTCCTGGACTGCTAAGTCACATGCTAGACAAATGTCTCCTGCCCTGTGTTTTATAGGTTTGACTGTTGATAGACTGTTGGTAGAAGGACCTATAAAAAAAGGCAGTCAGGACCTAGGATGGATGACCCCTAAAGGATCTGGTTGCCCTTCTTCTGGTCTGATGATGAGAGATAATGTTTATTGTCTGCACTAAAGGATTGAAATACTTAACTTCATTAGAATCTTACCACAAATTCTCCTCGATCCTGGGGTTCTAATGAAGGGGAAGAACCATTCCCAAACTGGAGCTAATGTGAACTATTCTGGTTCTCACTGAAGATGAGGCAAGTAGCTGGTGTCAGCTGAGGAGCCTTACAGAAAGTCCGGTCTCATAACCAGAGTCTCTGTAATTCAGTCTCAATGATTCCATGGTGTCTTCCTGCACCAGCCAGATGCAAAAATTGCCCTGCATTTGGAAAATTACTCACCTCCCTCCTGAGATCCCCACTAAAAGGAAGTTAATCTCTTTTACATATGCTGCTGCTTTTCTTTTCTCGGGGTGATTTCCTAATTGGACTATTCTTTTCTCTTACAACCTTGAGGACTCAAAGCCCAAGGAGGAATACACTAGCAGAAAAGTTTGTGCTTATAGGTCAACCCAAATGAGTGGCATTGCATGGGGTTCAAGTGGGTGTTTTCTCCTCAATCCCAGACCCATAGGTGACCTAGTGGGAGACTTTGAACTTTGAATGGTCTTCTGAACTTTTGGGTGGTGCTCTTTCCAAACTGATGGAAACCTAATCTTAGCCTCAACAGACATCAAGACAGAACCAAATGTGTTGTGTATTGTTCCCTCAGAGGCATTAGCATCTAAGCTGTGTGCTTAGAGCTTAGGAGAAACTGCTGTTTTCCTAAAGGGTTTGGAGTACATGAGGCATGCTGTCAGATTCAGAATTTAACAGAAGCATCCAAGATGGTTTAGGCCAAGTTTAGCTGCATAGATCTTAATGAGAAAAACATGCAACTGGGACTGAACAGTACTTACTGAGTTCCTTACCTGCTGTTCTGATGATGTGTGGCCTCAGACCAGATCCCAAACTCTAATATACTCAGTTTCTTTGTCTGTAACATGGGGAGAACTCCATTTGTCTCACAGGTTGTGGAAGTAAAGTGAGATGGGCTTTGTGAGCTGTACTTTGCAAATGCTAACACTTCACAAACAGAAGCTATTTTTGGTTAAAATGAAATATTAGACTGAAGCCTTGTTTGCCAGATTCCTCTCACTTCTCCTGATCCCAGAGACTTAGGGCAAATCTCTTGGCCCTGAAGCCAAATGTCAGAAAAGGTCCCCACAGTGCTTTATGAGTTGCAAAACAAATCCTTCTTCAACTGAAAGAGTCTCTCTCTCTCTCTCTCTCTCTCTCTCTCTCTCTCTCTCTCTCTCT
>NW_021620880.1:1492338-1532392 GCF_004785775.1 Grammomys surdaster
TCTCTCTCTCTCTCTCTCTCTCTCTCTCTCTCTCTCTCTCTCTCTCTCCATCCCCCCACAGTGCAGTGATAGAAAAAATTGATAGGTATACGACTTTTACAGTTTAAAAATCTGCTTTCCTGATTGTACAGATGGTTACCCAACTCTGTGAACAAAATGAAAACCAGTGGAGTGTGCACATTAGACAAGGAAAATCTGTGTTGTGCAAACCATGTCTTAGTATAGCTATTCCTTAAAACAAATAAATTAGGAAATATTTTAAAACCTACTTTCTGTATGGTTCCTTCCATGTATCTCACCATAATCCTGAGGGATGCTCTGGCTGTATACATGTCTTTTCTGACACAGGAAAAGACAAGGAAATGTAGCCTGGAGTCTCCAGAGAAATGTAACCAATGGGAGAGATATTACATATTTATACATATCTTATATGATATTATTATGTTATATACATCATCTCACTATATAGTAGCAAATTCTATTATATAAATAAACCATATTTCATATCATGTATTATGTGCATATGTCACCGATAAGATACATATTATGTTATAGAACTCATAATATTGCAGAATAAATCATCTATATGATGTATATTCTGTAATATATCTATTATATCTAATGATAACTGCATGTATAAACCAATGGGGTTATTTGTATCTATATATCATATATTATATATTATATATTATATACTATATATTATATAATATCTATATTAGATAAATATACATTTTCTTCTAATATTTTTTATTCTTGAGACTTGAATACACATGTATAATAAAATCATATCCATCTCCCATTTCCTTCTTGCAACTATTGCTGTATCTCTCTATCATGCTCTCCTCTCAACGTCACATCTTTTTTTTTTTTTTTGTAGCCTGCTAAGCTCAATTGGTACTGCCCACATGTGCACCGTTGTGGGGCTGGGTACCAGAGCATGGGAAGCCTACTTATGGGAACACCATCAAGAAAGAATACTTTCCCCTTTTCTAAAAGCTTTCAGTTGCCAACAGCTCCTCAGTAAAGTGGAGGGCCTGGAAACCATCTCTCCCATTTGTACCAGGATTTTGACTGTCTTGATCTTGTACAGGTCTGATGTGGAAAACCACAGCTATGTGAGTTCATGAGTGTGACAGCCGTGTCATGTTCAGGAGACAGCGCTTCATAGCAAATTTCCCCATCCTCCGGCTCATACACACTCTCGATTCTTGGCTGGGAAGGGGAGTGATAAGCATATTCTATTTAGAACTTTGCACTTAGCCTCTTATTCTCAGCACTGTGGCCAATTATGCATATCCGTATCGACTGCTGCTCGTTGTGAAACAAAACAAAACAAAACAAAAGCTTCTGTAATTGTGATTGAGAAGAGCTTGCTTCTATGGATGTAAACATAAATATTTGGATGGTGATTTGATGGTTAATCTTGATTGCCAACTTGTAGTATTGAGAGATGCTTAGGATGTTGTGAAGCACACTGCATGGATGTGCTTTCCAGGACATCTCCAGAGGTGACTAGAATATGGGACTGAACTGCCCAGTGTTTTAGGGGCCTGAGTAGAACTAAAGCAGGAAAGGAAAGCCAGACAGCATGGTGTGTAAATCAGTTCTTTCTGAACAAGTATGTCTATTGCTGCTACTGTTTCTGACAAGCACCAGACTCCTGCTTCTTCATCTGCTCTTACACTGGTGACTCTCCAAGGAAGATCTAGGCCTTCAGCCTGAGACCATTGGTTGCCATTTTTCTGAAGCTTCTAGATCATCGGACTTTCTATATATATATGTACATACATGCATATATACATATATACATGCATACATACATACATACATACATACATGCATACATGCATACAAAGAGAGATATATATTATGAGGAATTGACTCATGCAACTGTAGAGATCCAAAAGCCCAGGACTTATAGCCATCAAGAGACCCAGGGAAAACAATGGTATAGTCTTCTCCAAGTCTAAAGACATGAGTTCCTGAACTGCCAATGGTATCAGTTCTAACCCGAGCCTTACCCTGGAGACAGGAGAAAACTAATGGGCTGTATGAAAAGTGAGGCTCACATAGTAGCTTCTCTTACTGCATTGTGTGTGTTCCACACACACATTCTCTCTTCTACAGTCTTTGGTTTTCTCTAGGCCTTCGACTTATTGGACAAGGCAGTTCATACAGAGAGGACAATCTTTACTTAGTTTACTAATTCAAATATTTTTTTAAAAACACCAGAACACGTCCCCCACCCCCAAGCCAGGTATCCCTCAGACAATATTAAATGATATTCCTGGCCATTCCATAACCCAATTTAATGAATACTTAAAATTATCATTAGGAATCATGCAGTACTGAGGTCCTGGAGTCAGGATCTAAATGCAAGTCATGTGAGCATTGATTCTAGTCTTTCTAGGATGTCATCCACACTGCAGTTGGCATATGTTCTTGCTTAGCGTGATAAACAGTAACTCAAGTGGCAGTACAGAAGAGTTCAAACTAATCAGCCCCATTGTGTTAGGGAATCCTAGCATTCTGAAGGAGAATCAGTAATGTTTTAACTACCCTAGAGTTACAATAAAGAACTAATATGGACAGCTCTCTGGAAACTCACAGTATACAAGAACAAGGTCTAGTTAGCAAAGGTCATGTCCGAGATTATTCATTGTTGTTGGTGGTCATCATCATAGAGCAGCATAAGAAGCTGAATAAATCCAGGAACCTTCCTGGAGGAGGTGGTCTTTGGAATGTAAGAAGAGTAGGCAGAGAGGTAAGGGCTCTGTAATTCAGGACAAGTATGATTCAAAGAAAAGATCTGGGAGAGGAGCCAAAACATTGCAAGTTTACTTGCTCTACTGCTTATGGATTTTTCTGTTCCATTATATGTTTAACATAAACTTGAAACAGATCAAATAGTTAGAAGCTGATATTTACATCACGAGCTGTTATATAATATGCTTGCAAAGTACTTTGATATCTGGTATTTTAAAAATCCAATCCTCACAGCAACTTTTTCAAGTGGTGTCTTCATCTGTGTTTCCCAGGAATCAGAGTCTAAGGTAATCACTTATGCAACGTTAATTTATTAGGGCATGTGAGCCCAAGGAACAGAGGTAAGAGGAGATGGGAAGGAAAGAAAGCTCCAATATATGGATGAGTTATGGAGTTGGCTGTTGCTACGTGTGACTGATTGCTTGATTTCCTGGTGTCACCCTCTAAGAGGCTGTATAAATTACCTCTAGTAATGGTACATCTGAGAGAGAACGAGAAATGATTTATCCATAGTCAAATGTTGGCCCCTTGGATTGTTACCACCCTCATATTTGGGGGTTCAAATGCATGAATATTAAGCAGGAATCCTCATGTACACGTAGGGGACAACAGGAAAGCCACTGCAAGGTAGGGTCATCTAGGTACAGGAGTAAACCATGGCTCTCTAAGACTGTGACTGTTGATACAAAGTTAGTCCAAGCTCAGATGCAGCCAGTTAACAGGAAGATTGAAGCCAAAACAGGAGTCAAGACCCAAGAGGACCCCAGTAGAGAATGAAATGTGTCTGAGACAGTCCACTCCTTGTAGTCTCATTCTCCTGATGGTATCTGATGCCTGGTTTCCACTTGAAGCCTCCATGTTTGTGAGAACAAAATGACCTCAATTTCTCCCAGAAGAATGAGGTACAAGTTCAATCAATCACAGAGCATTTCTCAAGCAAGACACTTGCCAGGAGCAACCTCTAAAGAGTGAGAGTTAGGGAAATACACTGTATTCTCCATTGTTAGTTACAGCCCCAAACCATAACAGACACAAATGAGGCCCCCCAGGGTCTATTCTCTGGACACTCCTTCATAACTTGGCTAGCTCTTCAGTTAGTCTGGATCACTTGACAGTTGAGTCACCCAATTTTGTCCCCAATAAGTCTTTTCTATGGTTGCTAAAACCATTTATTATTTATTATTATTATTAATTATTACTCACCATAGAAACACTTGAAACTTTCTAGTAAAGGTTCTGGGGTTTCAACATATCTCTATCACTGAGTTCAAGTTTAGAGTGGGATATAGTATATTTCCAGAGAGAAACATGCTACACTGTCACTGGCTAGAATTTGTGGCGGAGTAGGATGCATGCAGTGTGGGACACTGGAGTGAGAGAGATCCAGTCCTACTTATGTTTCCAGGTGTTCTAGCTCCTGGGACACATCTGTTTCATTACATTAAAGAAGCATACCCTGAGCTCCCATGTATTGTCCCCAGGCTAAAACAATAAATGGGATTTTAGTGCCTCATTCCTTCAGTCTATTAGACTAACAGTTTGCCAGGTGGGATGATGATGGCACTTGTCTTAGTTAGGGTTTTATTGCTGTGAGGAGACATCATGATCAAGGCTACTCTTATAAAGGAAAACATTTATTGGGGCTGGCTTATAGGTTCAGAGGTCTAGCCCATTATCATCATGATGGGAAACATGGCAGCATGCAGGCAGACATGGCGCTGGAGAAGGAGCTGAGAGTTCTGCTTGCTGATCTACAGGCAGCAAGGAGAGACTGTGAACCATGGGTGTAGCTTGAGTATAGGAGACCTCAAAGCCTGCCCCCACAGTGATACACTTTCTCTAGCAAGGCCACAGCCCCTAATAGTGCCACTCCTTATGGTCAAGCATTCAAACACATGAATCTATGGAGGAATCATAACTATTCAAACCATCATAGCACTTATAGTAAGAACAAGGAGTCCCATGACTATGTGCCTATTGTTACATCTCCTTACTGAAAAAAGTCCTTTGATCTTATATGATGTGTGGGTTACCATATTGTAAATTAGGTGTATCTAGACTCTCCGCTCTGGATCAGAAGGAACTGAATGGAAATAACGGATTGCTGGGTTCCTGATGTTTTTCTTTAATGTATAAAGTTGTGAAAAAGAGTGAGCACTGTAGAAGTCTGAATCTCAGCTTGGTGAATGGGCATCCATGACCTCATTCATTCTCTCATGCTCACTTTCTTAAAGGGTGCTCGTTTTCTCGTTATGCCAGGACTGGAGTGGCTAAAGAGAGGCTCGGAAGCATCACAGGATGAGGGAAATTCCCATCCCTTCAGCTTTTGCTCTCCACCTTTTCTGTCATACTTCCTTTCAACACCAGACTACTCAGCTAGACCATTCACCAATGCTGTGCTCTTCTGTGTCTGCAGAAACTCTGTGTCAATCCCAGTATACTGGTTTAGGTTATTTGTAAGCCAAACTGCCATGAGCTATGGGTCTGAATTCCAGGAGAGACAGTGTGCCACAGACGTGTGTCATGTGTCAGGTGATTCATTTGTGTATTTTCAGGCAGCTTGGGCCTGATTCCAAAAATACAACTTTTTTTTTGTAGCACTTGATTGTTGCTGTGTTCATCAGACTTTGTGATTTGGTGGGTCTGGTAATAACCAGCTCATGACAGGAGCTCAGGCCACATTAATCATGTGTTGTCTGTGACTAGGTATCTACTTTCTGCCAGGGGATCGAGTAGTATAACCAGGAGCTATTTTCAAATGGAAACAACTTCTCTGTTACAAACATTATCCATCTTTTCCAGAGCCTTTGGTTCTGCACTTTAACTCTCCAATTAAGGCTTGCCAATAGGAGCAAGCACCGTCAGACACACTGACTCACACATCCCCAGCCGCCATAGGTTCTATTGCTAAGCTCTTTTTTGCTCATGGCTCTACTTGAAATTGGCTATGAGTCATTCAACATTTTTGTCAGAGTAATATTCCTTCTTGGGCTATATCCTACCCTAAAGTCCCAAGTCTGATGTAGCAGTAGCAGGTTCACAGTGTTTAGATTAAAGGTAGTATCTTAGTTTCTAGTAAAGTTCAAAACATAGGAACCCCTAAAATTTCACCAGTGTGTGAGATTCCTGAACCTTCTATACTTCCTCTCCACACTTTATTTTTTTTAAAGATTTATTTATTTATTTCATGTATGTGGGTACACTGTCGCTGTCTTCAGACACACCAGAAGAGGCATCAAACCCAATTACAGATGGTTGTGAGCCACTATGTGGTTGCTGAGAATCGAACTCAAGACCTCTGAGGAGCAGTCAGTGCTCTTAACCGCTGAGCTATCTCTCCAGCCCCCTCTCTACACTTTAATATGCAAATGTTTTCTAGGACATCTAGAGGAAGTGTCACTTCCTGCTTACTGAGTGTAGTTATGGAGTGAGCTGGTAGTTGTTTGTCAACTTGACACAAACTAGAGTCACCTAGGAAGACAGAGCTTCAATGGAGGAATTGCCTCCATCAGATTGACCTATGGGCATGTCTATGGGGACATTTTCTTGATTAATGACTGATATGGGAGAGTCTAGACAACTATTTGTAATGCCATCCCTGGGCAGGTGGTCCTGGGTTGTACAAGAAAATAGCTAGGGAAACTAACAGGCTAGTATAGAGCAGTACTCCATAGGTTTTACTCCAATTGCTGACCCCAGGTTCTCGCCAAGTTCAAGCCTTGGTTTTCTTACATGATAGACTATAACCTGTAATACATACATTCCTTTTTCTTCCCCAAGTTGCTTTTGATCAATGTTTTATTACAGCAACAGAAAGGTAACCAGAAGAGTAAGATCTCATTAATAGCATTTAAGAATACTCTTAATTCAGAAATTTAACATGGTAAAGATCTTCCCATTGTGATGGAGAAAAAAAAAGTTAACATATCCCCGAAGGTTGACAGCAAGTGCACATTGCTGCCTGCCATGTTCAGGTAACTACATTTGATCTTATTGATGGGGTTGAAAACTACACTCTGAGAAACTGAATAGCTACATTCCAAGTGCCATTAATTAGTCTCCAGGAAGGTATCATTTCCACCACAACTGTTGTTGGGGCTACTACCTTTAAGTTATGGTAGGCTAGCATAGCCTTAATGCCTTTTTGTTTATTCTATTTAAATCAAATGAAGACAAGACCATTTAGCACTGTTCAAGCTGCTTAAGCCTTTGACAGTAGTACTTACTGCTGTGATTTTTTTCCCTAGACTATGTTTCTGATTACTAGTTTGGTAAGTATAGAAAATGGGAAGTTGATCAATTTCAGTCTTCCACTTGGCCATTACTAGCATTGTGACCCTTATTTCACAGGTCAGAGAACGAAAGTGAGCATTCTATTAACTACACAGGTCTGAATTATATATACTTAGAGGCCAGATTTATAATAACAGATTGTCCCTGCAGATTCAATGGACTAACTGTAGATGGACTAGGGCTAGGATTCTACTCATCAACATAAGGTAATTCTCTAGCTTAGGACTATAATGGCAGTGCAGAGCCTTGGTCAGAACTCATATCATACCACCAGAAGCTGTGTGCAATGGCTCTTGAACAGTCAAGGTATTATCCTGATTAGATGGAAGTAAATGGACACATGTTCCTATTGGAAATGACCAGAGGAATGTTTGGCATGTGTCACTGCAGTGACAGTTCAGAGTCTTTCCTGGAGGAAACCCAGTCTTCTCTTCACTTGGTTGCCTCTGGGGCTATTTGCTGTCTAATATCAATGAAATAAATGAATAGCTATGATTTTTCATTTTGATACTTGAGTAAATATATTCACTTTACAAATATATATATATATATGTATATATGTATATATATACATATATATGTGTGTGTGTGTGTGTGTGTATACAATTATGTATGTGTATAGATCTGAGAAACACACTATATATGGTATATATCTACATATAAGTATATGTATATAAAATTTAGAAATGAGATGACCCCCAGCCTGGTACCTCATGGGCTGGGTAGGGAGAAACCCTGAGATGATCCCCAGTGTGTGCCACAGAGCCCAGGTAAGGAGGAAGTCTGAGATGACCCCCCAGTCCAGTGCCACAAGGTCTGAGAAGGGAGAAAGCTTAGACAACTCCTGCTTGGTGCTACATGGCATGGACAGGACATAGCACATCTGAGACAACTCCAGGTTAAAGGCCCCACTAAGATGAGCAAGTAAGTGGTGAAGAAATGGAAGAGAAAGAGAAGCAGAAGGATGTGTGCACAATGAAGAAAGGCAGAACTGGAGACTTGAGGGTAATGAGGAACAGCCCTGTGTGAGTAGCCAGTGATGCCACCCAAAGCCATGGTGAGGTCCTGGCCTGTGCTGCCACCAAGGGCCATGACTGGGTTCACCACCCTGGAGCAACAGAGGTCCACTACCATCGAAGGCCAAGCAGGCATTCTTGGTGTGGTCTGCCACCTGGGACCATGTTGATGTTTGAGGGCTGTGTAGAGCTGGCCCCACCCCTCACCTGGGCTGGAAGAGCTTGTTCTGGGGGAATGAGAGCAGGAAGGCTGGCCTTGCCTGTCCTAAGCCATAGTACCTGGGATGGGATGCATCTTGCCCAGGAAGTACAGTAAAGCTGGCCCTACTTTCCTGAGTGGTTGGGGAGCAGTGCCAAGGGTGCGAATGTAGGAGAGTTGGTCTTGCTGTGTGGTGGTATGGGCAAGGGAAAGATGCCTTTCTCTGCCCTCTTGCCCTTTGCCTCTCACCATCTGTGGTAAAGAGAGAGCTGACCTTGGGGTCATGAGAATGGGAGAGCTGCCCATGCCCCTCACCAGCTGCAGCACTCTGGAGAGTGGGCACTGCACCTTACCTAGGCAGCACAGCAGAGCTGACTCTGGTTCTAAGGGCACAGGTTAGCCAGCCCTGAGGGCGTGATTGTGAAAGAGCTGCCCCCACAACTTGTCTACTATGAGGTGGCATGGGTGAAAGAGATGCCCTCCTCCCCACCTCACCCATTGCTACCTATGGCAGGTGGGAGAGCTGTCCCTGACTCTCACCATCTGCAACACTTGGGAGAGTGGACTCTGCACCTCATCTGGACAGCACAGGAGAACTGGCCTTGCTGGTGTGGGTGTGGGTAAGCCAGCCCCGAAGGCATGAGCAGAAGAGCTGCCTCTGCTGCTTGCCAACTATAGTATCGGGTGCTCTAGCTGGGACAGAGCTGGTGTTGTGGGTGCAGAAGAACTGGAAGGCTGACTAGCTCAAGTACCACCTAGGCTTAGATTCAGGCCAACATGTACCCCATCAATGAACTGGAATGCATGAAGAGGCCAGTCCTACAGATCTAAATCTTCAGGATCTCCACAACAGAGGGTAACAGCAGGATATCCAGAAGGAGTCCTAGTGAGGATCCAAAATCATTAGTGTGGCAGAAGCCAGAGGCCTCGAAACAAACCAGTGACTCATTGCAGTGAACATTTGCAAGTAAAGAAATGAAGACAGAGCATATACCATGGGACACACTGTGACACACTACAGCTTCCACAAATGTGGAATGAGGGTATAAAGGGGCAGGGGGATGAGTGGGATTAGGGTGCCCAAGGTGAAATTCACAAAGAATCAATAAAAAGTTAAATTTTAAAAAAAGTTGCGAAACACCAGATGATTCTAGGGACATCATGATATGCTAGCCACTGCCCAGAGTGTGAATAATGCATCTCTCCCCATATCAATACTCAGTTCAGTCAGATTGGTAGCTTGAAAATCATTATGGTGGGTGTGTTTATACCATGGTAATTGTCAAATGCTTATAATGAAGAATTATCTGTCTATGTGAAGATGGCTGTTGAACATTAACCAGCATGTAACCATAGAGTACCCTCATATTCAGGACATCTTGAATTCTATCCCTGCTGTCTATCACAGTGGTTATATCTGCTGTCTCTGATAGGCAAGTGCACACCCACATTTCTACATTCCTTAGACTTATCAAAGTCGCTGCTCCTAGGAATCCTAGTTCTAAGGCAGGATGTCCTACCAACAGCTTCAACTTACAGAGGAAAGCCATCATTAAGCTTCTTTAAAAGTAGCTGTATGTCCCTCATCCTGGTGTCCTTCAGTGCTCCATTAAAAAGGTCACAATAGGAAATCTTGGAATATCTGGGTGGCTAATGGGCTCTTGAATCCTCCCCAGAACACCATGTTTGCATTTTTTGCTTTCTTGAGCTTTTTGATTTTTTCTCTGATACCAAAAGGAGTTCCCATGGTTTCCATACAGTTTCCTAGGGCCATTGTCCTAACAAACTCTGATGATAAACTAGATATATTCTCTTGTAAGAATATAGATGAAGTCATCTACATTAAGAAATATTTCTTACCAAGATGTGAACTTGACTCCTACTGCCACAAAGACCCACTACTTAATGTTATTCTAGTGTTTGTAAGCCCATAGAAGCAAGGTTCTACAATTCCTTCAGCATGTAACCACTTCTTCCTGAAATAAGAACTGCACTTCTGTATTTGTGATATACTAAGATCTTATGATTTTTTTAAAAAAATTATTCCATTATGAGGGCATAATGAATGGCAGATGATATTGAAGAGTACAGTCATCATTGTGTTAAATATGCATTTGTTACTCATTTGTATTTATTACATAGTTCTCAGACAAGAGGATGATATTTTCTACTAATAAGGGGAAAGAGATTATCTTTTTTCCTCCCAACTTACTAGATTCAAATAAGCATAAGAGTTCTAAATTCTTGGGATTATCCACCCAAATGTTCTCATTCTAGCTTTCCTATCTTTTCCTAGCTGAGCTTTGATTCATATAAGACAGTAGTGGTTGTGCAAGAATCTTCTCAACAGATACAGCATTCTTACAATTAGATTCTAGGCTTGATTTTCAGCACTGTGTGTCCTGCAGGTTTAAGAAATAAAAGTCTCCATAAAGCTTCCAAAGAGGGCCTTTAACCTTCACATCATACCTTGGTTTTGGCAGGAAGCTTCCCTGAGTTAAGTTTCCTTTTGTTAAGGCTTCCAATGTGGCTTACAAACTCCAACTCATTCCATATTATCAGAGACACTACCATGCTTTTCAAGTATCAAGTTATTATATATTCCAATACTACATCCTATTCTTCAATTCAAGTCAACAGGCATTTAAACTTTCATACTTTATACCTGAGATGTCCCTACCCTCCTCATGAATATCAGTGGGGTCCTTATTGCCCCCAGAGTCTGAATAATTCAACCCCAAAATCTCATCCGGAAAGTCTGCCTTCTAGGTCACTCCTGGAACCAATTGTCTTGACTTGTGTTCCTCAGAGAACAGACTGATAAAAGATGAACAAAATTTTAGATTAAAAAAAAATTCATCTGAAGGACAAAAGTGATCAAGTTGGAAGAGCAGAGAGCTTCTGTGAACTGACACTGTGTTATGAACTGACAGCGGACAAACTGTGACTGATCACCCAGCTTCACAAACCCATCTTTAAGAAGCCATGCAAACTGCACTTAGCAAAATCCACCCAGGGAAAGTACTGTCTATGAATTTTAGTATGAATTTGAGTTTATCAAAGTTTCACCCCAAAGGCTATTAACTCCCTAACATTTCTGGGTTGTCTATGAGTAGCTACCAAACCAGGACCAGTGATGTTCAATGCTTTCCTGTCAACAGTGAATTCTTGAGCTAGGAGACAAGAGCCGTGCCACAGAGTTAAGACAAAAGTCACTGTCATATTGTCCTTATGTGACATTTAGAGCCTGCATAGACCCAAAAGCTTCAGCGACAAATGAGATAAGAGATGAGTGAAGCCACAGGACCTGAGGTGACACATGAGTATCTGATCCAAGGACACAGACTGAACTATAAGATGCTCAGGGGAAGAAGCCCTAACATGATTCTTGGCACATAGTTATACAATCAATAAATCTATAAGTATCAACTGAATGAGTAACAGTGTTTTACCCACTTTGTAGATTCAGGAAACAAGGCATGGACTGTGGCACTGATGTCTAAATCCAACACCCTTAAGAAGTAGAGAAATAGAAAGAGGAACCTGGATCTTCTGTTAGCCATCTTGAAGGTCATTAACCATTGGTTAATTTCTCAGTAGATGCTGCATTGTGCTTTCACTCATATGTTTGTATGTGTGTGTGTGGGGGGGGGTGTTAAAATCCTCTCCAATCTTTTATAAGTGGTCTTCTTCCAGAACTCTGTTTAGAAAAAAATAGGTCAGTAGACAACCACTTATTGGTTCACATATTTTCCTGGGTACAGGACTGTCCCAAACAAAGGGACTGATAACAAACATCACCTGATTCTCCATAAGCCAACAAAGTTCTAGGGCAGACAGTTTGTGTCACCTTCAAACAGGATGGAATACAGGGATTTGTTCCTGAGGCCTGACTCTGCACTTCTGGTACCCTTCAAACACCTATTTGACCTCATTTTCCTCACTGCAAGAGGGTTGAAGCATGGGCCCATCCCTCTTTCTGCTTCCTAGCCTCAGGAGCATTAATCATCAACCTTCCTCAAGACCTGGCAGGGAAGACGCAGTGCCTAACTTCTTAATAAACTCATACTGTCACTGAAGATGAGTGATGACTCTGGCAAAGCTTGGAGCATCCCAACTTCCCAGCTCACCAAGTGCAGGGAAGGACCGGCCAGGAATGAGGAAAGGCATGTCTTCTGGAGCAGGACCACATGGGTGGGGCAGAAAAGTCAGCTACCTTCTCCCCTCTCCTCCTAACTGCTCTCTCAATGACATCTTCACAGTGTTTACTGCAGAGAGGTACAGTTCAGGTTCAGTGTTGGTTTTCCTAACAGTGTGATTGGGTATGTGGACTGTGATGCTAACACTTTCCTCATAGTGGGTGACAGGTGAGCAGTGCTCTCCAGGTTGTATGCTCCAGTTCCTCATAAGTGAAAACAAGACATCCGAATCACCAAAGCCCCTTCACCACCTGAGCCAGGAGGATCAGCAGGCTCCTGTGCAGGTACCAGAAACTCTTCAGGAGCTGCTTTTCTCCTTTTTTCTCACTGGCCCTTCCTGTTACCAGGGTCTTACTCTATTCTCCTGCTGGCATCATGGTCTTTATTTGCTCCACAGAAAAGATTCAGATGAGAGACACAGAGCACAGTGTAGAAGATAGGGAGTTTAGCATGAAGAAAAGTGAAGTGGGTGTGGGTGATGGGCAAAGAAGCCAGGTTGTAAACAGGTTTTAAACCATTCCTAAAGTCTGTAAACTGACAGATTCCCCTGAAGCGTGTTTTCCTTCCATTGATTGACAGACCTATTTGGATTATTGTAAAGGAATGGGACGATGCTATATCTTTGTTCGTAACCAGAGAGTCTTCAGCTAGGTTGTCAACTTACAGCCTTCTTAGTAGTTCAAAATGTCATGTCTCCACCGGGAGCAAGAATGCATTTTAGATCCTGTTCTGTGGACCAGTTCTTAAAGACTGTAGTTTCATTCTTACTCTTCCAAGGGCCTGATTTAGAGGGAGGGGTTCATTCCCAGTGCCTTTCAACCCTGCTAACATTGACCTAGCTACCATTCACAACATTACCATTCATAAGGGAAGCTCACTCTCACTTCTGTGATAGCTGGGGTAGCTATACATTGGACTTTCATTCACAATCCGGTCATGCCACTGGAAATCTGTATGTGTAACTATTTAAACATCTGGGGAGCTAACTGCTGTTTATACCACCTGACCCCTCAAAGCCCTTCCAGCAAGTAGCTGGTTTTAACAACTACTTTTACAGAGAAATTTCAAAGGGCGCAGCATTCTGCTAAGTATTTTTATAGAAATTGTTTTCCTTTGTTTTGCCTTCACAACAGTCTTATCAGACAGGTTATTTCTTGCAGTCACAGGAGGGAGGAATATGAAGCACAGAGAAGCTGAATGATCTGTTTAGTGACACAGTGAGTGACTTCAAGGGGCAGAGTCAAATTCAGCTGCATGTCTATAGATCCTAAATCCCCCTCCCATCTTGGAAAACTCACAAGAGAAGACCTGCCCAGCGCTTATTGTACACCAGGCTCTGTGCTAGGACCTTCTATATCCATGTAACCGTGATCTTGAGTCAAGGAAACAAAAAAACAAAAGCCTTTACCTGTTAGCAACAGGCAGACCTGAAATCTAAACTGTCCATCTGTCCATCTTTCCTCCCTTCCTCCCCTCCCTTTCTTTCTCCACCCCACCCCATTTCTCAGTCTGTGTCTGTCTCTCTCTGCTTCTTTCCCAATTAATCATGTGTTTTTTCCAGTCAAGGTTAGACTCTTATCTTAGCTTTCCCAACAGATAATTTATTCGACATGCCTAGCTCGGTATTTGGCACTCAGAATGTAATTGGATCATGTGACTCTCCACCTCACTTCACTCTGAAGACAAGCTTCTTAGTTATTGGTTTGCTTTTGTTTTTGATCATTACTTCAGTCTCTTTCGTGGTAAGAAGAAAAGGGACAGTTTGTTCTTTTCCTCAACCACAGTGGGGAAAGGTGTCTTCTCTTAAATATGGTGGCATTTTTCCTCTTTTGGGAACTGTGTACCATAGATGATCTAGTCCTCCCCTGGAGGGATGCTCAGAGAAAGGAGTTGCAGGCATCACTTCAGGCTCCTTTCTGGTAGAATTAATGAAAGGGAAAATTTGCAAGAACTTCTCATACAGGCTTTGTTTTTCCTCTTTATTCTTGTTTTGCAAAGAAAGGTCCCTGCTGGCCTTTTAAGCCCAAGGAAAACTTAACAAACACTTTCTGCAATCCACCTTGGTTTTTACCTTGAATCAAATAACCTCCCCAACCCGGGAGCTTTGCATTCCAATCCTGGCAAAGGAGGAGCGAGGAAGCAGGATATTGAGTCTCATTAAGTTTCTTTGCTGTGTCAGTCCTCCCTCCCAGAGGGGGGAGGTAATGCTCTCTTCTTAATACTCAGCCCCTCGCACAAGCTGGCAGCTCCTTTCTGGCAACTTACATTCTTGGCTGAGATTGTGTTCACAGGGATTTTGAGAAAGCCTCCCCAAATACTTGTTTTCTGACTTTCTCAGAGCACTTCTGGAGATAGGACAAGGTTGTGGCTGCTCTGAAGTCTGTGTCCTCTTGCTAAGGAAGCTCCTAGCTCAGTGCTCTTCCTTGCCCTCTCATGAGGGAGTGGATAGCTTCGAGTTTCACATCCCTTCTTTCCCCCTGAATTTATTCTCTTTCTCTGTGAGATAGTGCCAATGCAAGCAATGATGGTATCCAACCAGTAGTGTCCCTCCTTGTTTTATCTCCTACCCAATGCAGGCCTTAGAATTTCTTCTCTCTCTCTCTCTCTCTCTCTCTCTCTCTCTGCATGCACATGTGTATGTATGGGTGCATAATATAAACACACTATTCACTATTTCCCTCTTTGCCTTCCTCCCTCCAAACTTTCTCATATACCGGGTGATAGGATTTTGCCAAGTAGGCTGGGCTGTCTAGCCATAGGGATCTGCTTGTCTCTGTCCCACTGATGCTTTATGTGGATTCCGGGGATTCCACTCTCATTCTTGCATAGCAAGGTTTTACCAAGCCAGCCACAGCTCCAGAAGCTCTGGAACTTGTTGTTTAATTCTACAAACATCCCTGGATGCATCACCTCCTTGACTCTGTCCTGAAAAATGTATTGAGCACAGACAGAAGTGTGGGCCTCCAGTTCTGATACTGATCTGTTTTGATGATTTTATGACACTGAGTGTTGTACCTGATGTTGGGAGTTTTCTCTGGAATTATAAATGATTTGTCTTGTACAACTTAGCCACCTAAGTGATGTCTTATTTAATAGTATGATAGCTCTAGGTGTTAGAACAGTCCCTATCGGGATGAGGAGACTGAGACAGAGGTTAGACCACTTTCCCAACACGCTGTAAATTAGGAACTGGTAGAGCTAGGGCTGTAAGACTGTTAGGAAAACAACAGATCTTCTAGTACTGAAGATCATATTTCAGAGAGGGACTCTTGACTCAGGGTGACACATCCCCTTTAAAGTCCCAGGCAATTTTCTTCTATTACTTCATTCACTTCTCTTATGAATATGAATCACCCATGGATGTGGCACTGAATTAAGGTTGCAGAAGTGCTAGCTGGCATGATATAACATTTTTTCTTCACATACTTGAAGAAGTTGATGTGGTAGTGTACACACATCACAGAGACAAGAGACAAGTTGCATCACCTTGGTGCTCAACATATTGATATAAGAGATATTGTCTTGGTTAGTAATAAGAAAATCCAGTCAAATGTTAGAGGTCACATTGAAGTTTGACTCTGCAGGGTGTTTTAATTTTGAAGATAAGTTTTCCATAACCTAAAAATGACAGTACAGAAGGAATAGTTGTGATTATATAAAACAACCTGGGTAAAATATGAGAAACAAGACATAAATGTGAACTGAGGTCAATATAAAAACATGTTTATATTACATGGTGCACTTAAAAATCAATCATAAGGGCTCAGTGGCAGAGCACTTACTTGGCATGCTCAAGACCCCAGGTTTGATTCCTTGCATGTCTCTCTGTCCCCTTCCCAACACACACACACAAAACACACACACACACACACACACACACACACTCTCAGAGAGAGAGAGAGAGAGAGAGAGAGAGAGAGAGAGAGAGAACAATCATAAATATTAGAGAATAGGGAACCTGGATTTTACAGTGTGTGTGATGAGAAGCACTTCAAGGTTATTAAGGGAGGAAAAGAAATTATCAGAAGAAACAAATAGTCAAGCAGAGGAGATGAGTGTTAGGCAACTCTTGTACAGGCCAACATAATGCTTGGGAAGAACACTAATGTAGAGAATGAGGGCCCATGCAAAGGCTATTGACAGTGAGAATGGACAGGGAGGGAGGGATGTGAGAAGCACGTCACTGGCAAGTCAAATGAGGCATGTCATTTGATTGTATGTAGACAGACTGGGAGTTAGGATGTTCCAGGATATCAGAACTAGGGAAGCCAGAGGAAATGGAAGTCTTGATAAAATGGGGTGTGACAGAAAGAACTGATGACAAGATCATCAGGACCTGCAGGGTTTGAAGTGCCTAAAGAGCCTCTAGCAGAGTTGTCACCAGTTTGAAGATGGTGGTGGTTGTCATTATTCACAACATAGTCTTACTTTGTAGCACAGGCCAGACCCAAGCTCACAGCAACCTAAGTGCTGAGATTATAGGTGTGAGCTACCATGTCTGACACAGAATTTAGAATATGTGCAAAAGCTAAAGCGTGGCTTTGATAGTTACTGGTAGAAAGGGCTACCCTGGACCATTCAAGATTTGAACTGTACCATCCTCCCAAGCCAACTACATATATTTCCTAATTTGCCTCTTTCCTAGGCAAAACTCCAATCAATCTATAAGAAACATTGTCTTGGGTTCTTGCCTCAATTTAAAGATGCTCTTCTTTCTCCCCCCACCCATCATCTTCCTGATCCATCTTCCAGAATCTTAAGACACAGAGAGAGAAGGTCCTGAGTGGAGACACTGGTATCTAGTTTTTCCTCTAGGTCCCATTCAGACCTTTTTTCCTCTTTATTTTAATTGCTAGAGACGGAATCTGGATCCTTGCACATGCTAGGCAGGCAGTGAGCTGCATCACCACCTTCATGATTTTTCTCACTGTTTCTCAAGACTATTTTTTCCCTATGATTTAGAAAGAAAATTCTTCCAAGCTACTCTCTACTCTTTATTAATTAAACCCCAAGTTCCTCCACCTTCATCAGAAAAATTCAGACCTCTGTTTGTCTTTCTGTTAACACTGATGACCTTGACTCCAACATGAATGAGAGAGCTTTTTTCTCGGCGTTGTTGTCCCATATTAAAGTCAGCAAGGTATTGATTTTCCGAGCATGCTCAGTTGGGAGTTACTCTCTAACAAATGTACATCCTTGCTCAGCATCACTTGCTCCTACAATGTCCCTACATGTCAAGACCTCTATGCTCTGTCACTTGGAGAGGTGTATCAATGATTCATTAAGGAAGTGAAGACTACCAAGACTGGAAGGAAAGAGGATGGGCATGAGGGGAAACCTGCTGAGGTTCCTTTTCAACAGTAATGACAAACATTTCAGAGATACTCATCCTTTACCAAAAATACTCAAATATGCTTTTGATTCTTAGTCTATGAGGGGAAAAATCAGCTTGGTCCAAAAGTATTTTCTAGAAGCCAGACAAAGGCTTGGGAGATATGAAGATTAATAAAAATAAAACACAGGCTTGGCCTATAAAGAGCCCAATGTCTCAGTCAGAAAGACAAATATGCCAGAAAAATGTGGGACCCTGGGAGATACATAAAATAGTGCAAATATGTACAAGGCTTAGGACCAGAACAAAACCTCATCTCTGTCATAGGAAAGTCCACACAGAATGGTCTGCCTACTAGTAGGATTTTGAAAACAGAAAAGAAAAATGAGATAGAGCCCATTCTAAGCAGAGATGTTCAAAGGCAAACTCAGGAATGTTGCATTCATGGGACACAAGAAGTCCTGTGTGGGCAAAGATGAGTGGAGCAGGCACTTTAGGATGAGGAGAAGGTTCTGGAATCTCTGAAAGAGGCAGGCAGGGACTAACCATGATTCCACAAAGGCACTGTTCGTCATACTAACAGTTTTCTCCTTTATTCAGAAGGTTAAAGGAAGACAATAAGAGATCCTTTATAAAGAACTTAACTTTCGTAGGAGAAAGGTATCAGTTCAAATTTGGAAATGATAAACTTGAACAAGGACAAACCGGATATGTCCAGTCTTTGAAGATTGTAATGCAACGGGGTCATCTACAAAGTTTACATTTGAAAACCATGCAGTTAAGTTATACAAATTTGCATAGTGCTTTAAGTGTGATTTTGTGTTATATTGTATTCATAGCTATCCTTTACCACAAAGGGCAGCCTGTGGTTACAGGCCACAGATTGGATATGCTTGACTGCAGATGTGATCCAACTAGTCAAAACAGATATAAGAGATTGGAACTTGGGGAAGGTTTGGGGAGGAGAGACACAAGCAAGAGCCATCGCTTGGTGATGCTGGTTGAGCCTACATAAAGGGCATCATCCCTACCCTCACGCCCAGGCAGTGTGTAGAGTCAGTGACAGAACTCTAGACAACAACCTGGGGAACCATAAGCATTTACAGGGTGATGAGAAAAGGGGAAGCTAATTTGAGAGATATAGAAGGAATGTCTAGAACATTCCAGGACAGCAATGGTAGGACAGGGTAAGTGAAGGCACATTTCCAGGAGAAGTAGTCATTAAGATCAAACATAGGGGAGACACATAAACTTATAGACTGAAAGAGTCCTATAAATGTAGCAAACAGAAGGCTCTATGATTGCAGCACTCAGAAGATAAAGACGGAAAATTTGTTATGAGTTCTAGGCCAACCTGGGCTACATCATGGGTGCCAGGCAAACCTGAGCTACAATGAGACCCAGTCTTAAAAATAAAATAAAATAAAATAAAATAAAATAAAATAAAATAAAATAAAATAAAATAAAATAAAATAAAATGATAGATACCAAAAGGAACTTGCTGGCAGGAATCATATCAGTGGAGAACTAGCAGATAAATGTCAGAATGAGGCAGGAAATGGATGAGAAGAGAGAGGAAGTAACACTTGGAATTAATTTCTAAAAAGAGAAACAAAACTGAATTGTAAAGAGAAGTGAGGAGCATTGAGTCAAGGTGTGTGCGTCTGTGCGTCTGTGCGTCTGTGTGTCTGTGTATGTGTGTGTTGAATGCATGTATGTGTCTGTTCCATGTGTCTTTCTTGTTGCACATTGTCATGTATGTGTGTGTGTGTATGTGTGAGTGTGTGTGTGAGAGTGTGTGTGTGTGTATGTGTGAGTGTGTGTGTGAGTGTGTGTATGTGTGTGTGTGGGGGGATATGCAAGCAGAGGCCATTTGTTGATTTCAGTTGTCTTTCTCAATCTGTCTCTACCTTAGCTTTTGGGACAGGGTTTCTTCCTTAACCTACAGGTCACGATTTTGCCTAGACTAGCATGCCATCAAGCCCCATGTACCCACCTGTCCACCTCCTCAACACTAATATTACAGGCATGTACCACCATGTTCAGATTTTCACAAAGGCTTTGGGGCCCCAAACTCTGCTCCTCATGCAAGCACTTAATTGCCTGAGCCATCCTCCCAGCTCCTCCAGGCAATTTTTTTGGTTTATTTAAAGGTAACAGAAATGTGAACTGTTTGTGTGAGTACAGTAGGTAGCCAGTCTTAGAAGATAAAGATCCCAGAAAGACAGGTGATGTCAGAAGGCAGAAAGTTTCTGGTCCCTGAAAAGCTAAGAGGGTAAAACCCAGGGCACAGGAGGAAGTGTAGCCTTGGGCAGAAGAAAGGCAGTGTTCTTCCAAGGGAGGTGAGACAGGGCAAGACCACTGACAGGGTAACCATTGTGAGCACAGGGGAAGGAGGAGTGAAGGAAATGAAATCGATCTGAGGCTAACATGAGTTAATTGTGGGAAATCACATTAGAGCGCTCTGACCCAGCATTATTGTGATGGATATTGCTATACAACCAAAGCGTTCCAAGCCCTGGCTGGGGGCCCACATCTATGACAATGCCAGATTCTATGGTCAAAAATTGTGGATAATTCTTGGAGGTGGTGTTGGGGAGTCACTGCCAGTAATGGAAAGTGCTTCAAAAGGAAAACACAAATGGCTTTCAGATGGAAGCTGGTGTTGTAATTGCCTTGTAGATAGCGCTCCCTAACTTACCCGCCCGATTTTTCTCCCCTCCTCCTGCACAGCTCACTTAAAAATAAACCTCAGTTAAATACACAACTGGAAAGGCAAATTCGACAAAATGGCACTTCATGGCTGGGTAATTGAAAGTATACTGTGCATGCACTGTAGTTAAACCCTGGTTTTAACAGTTCTCCTGTTCTTAGTTGGAGTCCTACATGTAGATCAAGCTCAATGTTGAAAACACAAAAATGAGTTAGAAACAGTCAGAGGGCTTTTCAGTGTGTGTCTCCCACCCAGAGTTGGAAAATTTCTGTGTCCTTTTGAAAATCACACCAGATCTGTGCCAGATGGTGAGGTCAGATTAACCTCACCACCCTCAGCCTCTCTCTTATTTTTTCCTCCTTTCTTGGCAGCTAGATCTTTTTTTCTTTTTCGAATATGCCACCTCTTGATCTCTGTCTTTCACCTGCTATGAAAACTTGTCTTCAGCCCAGGACTGCAATTTGTATTAGTCATCCACCCATTAACCGAAAGCTGGGAAAAGGTGTTTACTTTCCTAGGGATTTGGTTACACCAAAAATTTCCTTTTTCTGTTGTATTAAAGGCTTTGATCCCCATTAAAGGGGGTTGGGGACTAAAAGGCAGCAGTGAGGGGCTCTGAGAGACTAATTGTCTTCTCAGTACACAGAAACATCTGAGAAGGGTGGTAGCTGCTTCTGCTGGAACTGCAGCTTTTATCTGTGATGGGACCAACAAAGCCCACTGGAACACCCAGCCTCTAGGAATACAGATCCATTTTTCATACACCTGTTTTCTAACTCCTGATGTCTTCCAGAAGCAGAGTACAGCACCAAGGCACTGTTCTGGAGTGACACTGCAGAGTCAGCCTTTGAAAAGCTCCCTCTTTTGCTTTTGGTTAGTTTTCCATTTTTTATACTTCTTTGCTGGTGTAAATTGGATGAAATAGCATAAACACTTGGATAAAGAAAATTGTTAGTAGAAACACAGTCTTATTTATTGCCTTCTTACAAACCCTAATGGTTTTCCTTTTACTCCTTTATTGAGGCCAGTGGTGTCTGGATGGCTGAGGTACTTTAACTGAACATAACATAGCTGGATGTTTTGCAGTTGAGGATTTGAGAGAGTGGTTTTGTGTAGACCATTTCATTTAAGACTCATCTTTAGGCAAACAACTGTGTTTTGGGCAAATCCTGCTTCTCTAACCTTGTTCTAAGCATTCTTCTATGTCAAAGGATGAAAAATCTGAGCTGACACTATGTGGATTATTTATATGGATAAAATCCCACCAGGCTTCTCATGATGTACTACAAGCACTTGCTATTCTGCTCCTCTAGTCCCAGGAAAACCAATTGGAGTTGACATAATAATCAGTTTCCCCTGAGAACATGGCTCCTTTAAAAATGTTCAGTTTCCAGTGGAAAAGACTGTAGAGCTCCAGATCCAGGTTTTGAGAAGCTGTGACTCTAAAGGCCTAGGCCAAACACCCATGTAAAGCTCCGAAATAGAATCTGAGCTGGTCTGGAGCTTTACTGCACACAGAGCTCATATGTGTTTCTTTGCCTTTGAAGGAGCTTTAGCATCAGGGAAGCCAAGAATGATGGAAAGCCTGTCCCTAAAAGCAGGACCGTGGGGAGAAAAACTCATATAGACAGCAACATTTTTGGAATATTTTTCCTGATTATGAAAGTCATATAAATCCTCTGAGAAAATTTGAAAAACAAACAGAGGCTTAGAGAAGAAAATTAAAATTGCTCATCATTTCATCTAACCCTGTGATTCTAATATTTTTTGAGTTCTTTGTATTTTTTTTTTTTACAAAATGTAACCATAGCACATATATAATTTCATGTCTTGAGTTTTGTACTTTATGCTGTATTTCGAATGTAATGAGTCTGACTAACTGTCGCAAACTCATTGAGGAATAAACATAGGATGCTTTCACTTTTCCAATGATCGTGTATATTGTATTGATTACCTTTCTTAATGCTGTGACAAAATGAAGACAAGAATAACCTACGGAGGAAGGGCTTACTTTGGCTCACATGTGCAGGGGGTTCAGTCCATGGCTTTCTCATCCCACATCCTTGGCAAGGATGTCATGGCAGTGAGTGCAGGTAGGAAAGTGTCTTCCTCATCCCTCATGGCAGACAGGAAGCAGAGAAGGGGTACAGGAAGGAAACAGGTCATACTATAGCTCCAAAGGCAAGCCTCCAAATGACCTACTTCCTCCAACTAAGCCCCTCCCACTCCCCACCATCTCCCAATAATGCTGTCATACTATGACTCCATCAAAAGATTGATCCATTCAGTGGGTCTGAGACCTCATGATCTACTCATCTCAGGAAACGTCTTCAGAGCTGTGCTCTGCTAATCTCCCAGACACTTCCCAGTTCAATCAAATTGACAGTTAAGAAGATCCACTGAAGATGTCAAATCCCCCCCTCTCACTGGGGAAAAGACATCCTGATAACATCTCAGTCTGATTCTTTACCTTTTCAGTCATATCAGACTGAATGTTTATTAACTTTCACACTAAAAAATTAATCTCATGTTTAATTGATTTAAAAAATCTCCTACTCTGACAGAGGTGGGCTCAACTTGCATCTTGAATTGGAAAGTAAATATGAATAAGAGGCATATTCTCCTCTCTCCCAACATCTACTCTTTCTGCATTATATAGCCCCTGCCTCACAGCTGACAAAAAAATTAAAAGGTAAGCAAACACCAGCACCACAAAAACTACTGAATACACACTGATCTAGCTCTGGGTCTGTATAGAAGGGCAGCAGACATAACAAGGCTAGCTGATGAGGGGGCAAGCCCCATTACTTCCTGTTTGTCTCAACTTCAGTATCCCTGGCATGGCATCATCCCTCCATGGCTTTCCCATGAGTATAGGAAATATCTAGAAGGCACTCAGTGCAGTTATCCTGGCTCCACGTTCTTTGGTTAGATCACAATTCCTCTTCCTGCAGATATGATTCACTTTCTCAACTTCTTCCTTCTTAGAAAGAAATTAGAGCAGATAAATTTTCTTCATAAATACTGTTTTCCCTTTTAAAAGAACATTTATTTTTCTTTATTTTATACCTCTGTAATAAAGAGCTAGCAAATCAATTCAGTTTTTGTCAACTCCTTCAGTATAAGGAGTCTCAAGATTAGGTGCCTTATCTCCTCTAAAGTCAGCCAGTGAGAGTTTTAATCACTCAGTTGCCACATTTCCATGCCTCAGCTGTAGTCTGTACTACATCCCAAGGACAACGGCCTCCATCACATAGGCACTTTAAAATAACCTTTGTGTGATTCATTTACTAAACAATCACTTTGAGCTCTTCATAGTACGTGTGCCAGGAGGCCTTCTTCAACCCATGAATTCTTTGGTGGTGGTGAACACAGTGACTTCTGAGACTTATTGTGTAGTCACAGGGACCCAGTAAGAACAAAGCAGGTTAGCTCCCTACACAAGGGAGCAAGTGTCTCAGATACCAGCATTCTGGCCCCAGGTTCCAGTGCCGGAGTTACCACAAGGCCCACTGGGGAAAATCTGGGGCTTCCCCCATTGTCTCTGGGTCTTTCAGGTCTGCTAGTCTGTGTCCTCTCTAAGGTGCTGAAATAGCAGACCTCTTTGCACAGAGCTTGGGTTTGGTCATCTCTTGATTCTCTGGAGGATCAACAGTACAAAACTATCTTCTTCTAATCGTTACTTAATTGACAAGTAGAACTGGGTTCATACATCTTCTACTTTCCTCCTGTCTTCTGGACAAAGTGGCATTTGGCTGGAAAATAGCTATCCTTCCTAAGGATAGGGAAGTAGAAAAGGCCTTTGAGATCCAAATTCTGGAAATAACTGGTTGAAATTGAATGTGGTATTTGTGTGGCAGGGATGGGATTTGTCATATCTGCTTTAATATTTTCTTAATACTCATCCAATATTTACTGGTAAACAGTCAGGTTTGGATAAGAGTCTGGTACTATAGTAGTTAAAAACTAGAATCTGTAATCCAATAGCCTCTGGTTTGAATTTGTTAACTGTCATGAATTTATTTAATAGAATTGCTGTCCTGGCATCCATTTTGAAGCTGTACATAAGTTATCTGAAACAAATCATACCCCGTCACCACTGGCCTAGTTAAAACTTTCCTTTGCTGGATGATTATTTGCAGTACAGCCTATTTATAACTTCAGTTCAGTGGCCTAAACTCCACAGTCCTACTGATATGCTCATCAACATGCAACCTCATGGTCAAAACCCAACCTACTTGCCAAAACTGGAATCATGTACATAGGTCCCTGTTTATGTGTGCGCATGTATATGCATGTGTGCATGCATGTACTTGTGTGTATGTGTTTGTGTGTGTGTGTGTGTTTGTGTGTTTCCAACTAGATGATCCACAACCCCCATGAAAAGATCTGAGATAATACCACGACCCCATATAGTCCCCTGTCTTTCTCTGCTACTACTGACCTGATGGTTAGTTTTGTCACCTCTAGACATCCTATCACCATCAACTTTGTCAGTCAACAACTTTAGGCTCTTTGAGGACTTTGCTTGTTACACTTTAGTTCTGTGTCCTCCTGGTGCCTGGACTGAGGGAAACGTTGTGTTCATGTACATATGACAGGCTTCCCTGATGATCGGCTATAGCAGCTCTTTGTCATAGAAACTATGTCAACAACAACTTAAAAAGAAAACATGACAATAAAAGCCAAATACTATCACTGTGTATCACATGGGATTAGACATATTTCCAAGCAAAAGTCTACCAAACTTTCATGAGCAAACAGAGGCTCATGGTTCCTCACATAAAAAAAGGTGCAGAAGGCTGAAATACCTCAGCTGAGAAACTCCGCTTCTTCATCTTTCTATGACCCTCTACCATCATAGAGAAGTTTTCCTTCATGGATCCAAAATGAACACGGCAGCTCCAGGCTGCATGACTGTGTCATTGAAGAAGAAGAACCAGAGGCATGGTAGATGAATATATCCTTTAAAAACCAACCAAATAAACAAGCAAAGCAAAAACTCAACAATAGTCTAGGAGATTCCCAAGAAACTTCAACTTATGTCTTACTAAGTTACATCATATTGTCAGAAATAGTATGAAAGTTTTTTTTAAGTTTTGTAATCTATAGTAAGAGAAACTAATTGTAAACCTCTCATTGTCTATATGACTTTGATTATGTTACGTAACCTAACGAAACCTTCTTTTCAATGCATCTATAAAGTGGGGATGTTGCTGTAAAGATTGAGATATTGTAGAATACTTATTGCAGTGCCTGGAACGTCATAAGCTTTAACAAACTTTTTTAAAAATTAGGAGCTTGAAAGATTGCTCAGTGGTTAAGCATGCTTATAGCTCTTGCAGACTGCAAGAGTTTGGTCCGCAGCATCTACTTGGCAGCTCACAACCACCTATAGCTGCAGTTCCAAGGAATCCAATGCCCTCTTTTGGCAACAGGTGTGTATACATATATGCATGTAGTCAAGCATTCATACACATAAAATAAAGAGAAGTAAATCTTAAAAGAAAATCAATATGTAAGACCAATTTACATAGGCTATGAAGGGAATGAAATATACAATTTAGGAGAAGGCCAAGGACTCTCACCTCAGGATTCATGTTGTCCATGGATTTCTCACTTAGCTGGGAGTCCAGCTGAATTTTCAGACTTTACATGGTTAATCTCTGTTCACTGACGGCAGATGGACGGGATGAAGCAGCTATCAACAGTAGTGAGTATTACACACAGAAGTTTAATGATGCACCCATTTGGCATGATGTTTGTGATGAACTCTCACTGTCATAATTGTGTCCTGAAAGACTGTAATTAAAGAGAAAATTGGTTTTCATGCCACTGTGGGGTTGGAAGGCCTGGGTGTGTGACCTGGCTCTGACATTTACCTCAGAACAAACTTCACTGGAGTTCTGTTTGCTCAATTGCTAACTGGATGTATTCATCTTGAGTACTTGACAAAGCTTTGGAGATCCAGTGAGCAGCATGAGGAGCTGTGAACACAGTGGGCTTGGAGACTCTTATCCCAGAGCAGACTGCTGCCTCTATCCATCTGTCCATCTGAGACAATTCAATCACTTTCATTTGCTCTTGATCTTGGGGCGGGGGTACAGATGCCAAATAGGCAGACTTTCTCCTTCCCCCTCCTCCAAGACGATGTCCACAGGACTACGGTTACAGAACTTGCATGTTCCAGCTCTCTTTTGGCACAGGGCTAATTTCCCGTGTGCTCCACAAGAGGATCAGAATGTCTCTGAGAGAGACAACCTGATTTCTGTGGAGTTAACAGGTGCGGGATATCATGCTTAGAGACTTACATTCATGTGTACTTCAAAGCTCACATAACTTTTTTGGATTTAGATTTCATTCAGATGTATATATTTATATATACATAAATACATATGTGATTTTTTTTTACAGTACTGGAGATTGAACTTAGACTCTTAACTCATGTGACATGTTCTACCAGTGAGTGGTATACCACTGAGCTATGCCATATATGCATATGTATAATTTTAAAGTAAGAAACATAGGCTCAAAAATGTAAGCAATGTGTACATAGTTATATAGCTAATATTGGACTATGGTCAGGTTGAAACCAAGTGCTTCACCTAATAGACCATAAACTATCAACTCTTGGGCAATTTGTCTAACATGGCCATCTTCTAAATGACAACTCTAGGAGTTAAGATAGCAGTGTAACTTGCTCAGGGTCAACTGGTGATATCAGCCAGGCTGAGGATGTATTCCAGATCTGAGAGCAGCCAGACTAATCATCTCTAGTGTGGTCCATGCATCCAGCTATATTTTACACATCAGCTGACTGATGGGAGTGTGTTCCATAAAGCCCCTCACCCACCACGGATACCTGGAGGCCTTGCAGCAGGTGGCATGGAAGATCTTATTGGACTGAATATTGACAGAGACTCTTCTGCTTCCTTTGAAGATGGGCCTCTTTAGAGAGAGCTTTGCCGAGCCTTGCCTGAGCTTCCAGTGAAGACGAGGCTGGGGGAGAGGGGGAAGAAATGAAAGGCGAGGGGGAGAGCAGAGCGAGGCAAGGAGAAAAATCGATGGCTCATTGCAAGCAGGTGGGAGCTGAAGTTGTGATGAATATTTACTGTGCAGTAGTCTAATGATTTTAGAAATGTTTTTTCTGACTGTACTGAGCGCTTGTGGGATTGTTTTTCAAGAAATAAAATACATTAAAGCTCTATCATTAAGAGCTTAAGGGAGGAGGGAGTGCAGCTCCAAGCCCATTAGCACACCCTGTAGTTAAGTAAGAGCCTCGTTCCTAATGCATTTTTAATTTATTCTGTTTTGTAAAATAAAACTTTAAATGGCTTCTTGTACCATCACATTTGCAGGCAGCTCCCCAGCCTGTCCCCAGTCACTGAGCTCTGCTGGGCTGCAAGGTGATCCCAGCAGATTTGTGGTTCAAATGTTTCCCCACCTTTGCTTCCAGGCCACTCTGCCCTGTGTGGCTCTTTGCAGAAATGGAGGCATTTATGCTAGTAGAAGCAGACTCATTGCCGCTGATGTTGTCCTAGAGTGGGAGGGAAGGGTTTTTAAAAGCAAGGGATTCACTTCCTAATATCCAAGAGACACCGGAGGAGCTTTGTGCCTTGAGAAGCAGGAGAGGCAGGGAGGCTTCTGGAAATGCAGGTACACTCACCCATCTAGTGTTCTCCTCAGCCACTGAAGAAAGTTCCAGGTTTAAATGATTATTATACAAATGAGACTTTTGGCTTGAAAAGGCTAACAAGTAACAAGTGAGTCCACCCAGGCCAGGCTGAGGCAAGGCAGTAGAAGGGACAACTTTGCCACCTAAGAGTGCTTCTCAAAGGCCTCAAAGGTTTGAATGAGGCCTAAGGCTTGCCCTGACCCCTGCAGGAGACAGAGACTTGGGATGATGTGAGGTGATGCTTTCTTCTCTCTTTCCCTGCCTAGTTTCCGTCTACCCATCTGTCCTCTTCCTTCAGATCTCTGTTCACATCTCCTACACAGAGAGATCTTCCCCACCAGCAGAGTCCTCCTCCACCTCCAGCACAAGAAGATGCTAGCCTTATCCTGCTTCTGTTTCCTGGACAACGTGTTTCCTGCGAGCTCTCCTGTTTACATCGCCTCTTGTTTCTTTTTGCCATCCCTCACTGGACTGTAGACTCTAAAGGAAAAATCTTCTGAAAATCAGCTTGTAGGTGAGCGTCTAGCATATGTAAATGATCCATTAACAACTGTTGAGTGCATCAGTGAGCATCTAAGTCTGGGCCCATCTCTCACACAAAAATTAACTGCTGGCAATTTGTGGGTAAGAGGGAATAGATCATGATCAGCTTGAGAAGGTTTCCTGGAGTAAAACTTGTTAAATAGAGTCATAGGTTCTTTAAATTCACAAGATGCCTCCAAGATTAGGCAACCCACTCTCCTATATTAGAAATAATTAAGAAGCCCAGAGAGATAAACTGATTCCCCCTCCCCCCCAAAGATACAAAGCTTATTAACTAAACATTCTTTATAGTCTGTTTCTCCTTCAGTCTACCAGGCAAAGTGCCACTGGGGGTTGACTGCTCAATCCTTGATGGCATTTGTGGCACTCTCAGAGATCTGTATGTCCTCTGGTCCTTAAGAGAAGCCTAGGCCAGGATGACAGTTGAGAAAACTTACCATACGGGGGCAAGTGAGGGGGCTGAGACCTCACTGAAACCAGCAGAGACACCAGCAGAGCATTCTCATTCTCTCCCTTCCTTTGCCCACACCACCACCAACCTCTTTGTCTGGAGCTAGCCATAAGGAAGCTGTTCTCTTGAAATGATTTCTGAGCCTCTGGGAAGGACCCCTGATACCATATTGATTTCCCAGGAAATCCGAAGGTCCTCTAATAGAACATGAAGCTGCCCTAACTGAGAGAGGGAAGAATTTTTTTAAGATGGAGACATGCACTGGATAAATGCCTAGCCATGGATCCTGCAGGGTGAGCATGTCTGTAGAGAGGACAGGAAGAAACTTCTCTCCCTATAACCTCAGACCATGACAGCCCCCTGGCACTTCCTTTTCTCCTTCTTTATAGCATCTACTGCTCTATCCCAATGCCTCTTATGGGCACACAGGAGACATCTGGCTGTCTCAGAGGAGCCACTTCCCCACAAAGAGCCTCCTAGACTGGCAGTGAACTCGGGGGAAGAAATGCATGCATAGTTGTTAAGTACTAACACTGGTGTTGGTTACACCCTCATAGGTCTTCAGCCACAGAAGACAGAGGGGATTACTCTAAGACAGGAAGTCCTAGGCCTGGACTAGCACGTGATAGTGAGGGTACACAGACTGAGCCAGTCAGTCCCTGCTCTCGAAGGTACCAGGTTAGGACTGCCTCTTTGATCAAATGGACCATGGAGACTGAATAAGTAGGGGACAAGCCTGGGAACTTCTTCCTCACAGACTGCCTAAAAGGAGGAAGCTCCCCCTAGAACAGTAATTCTCAATCGCTTTCACAAGGGTCACCTAAGACCATCAGAAAACACAGATATTTACACTACAATTCATAACAGTAGCAAACAGAGTTATGAAGTAGCAACAGATGATTTTATAGTTGGAGGGATCGCTACAACACGAGGAGCATAAAGGGTTGCAGCTTTAGGAAAGCTGAGAACCACTGTCCTAGAAAGTCTCTCAGGAGTCACCCCAGGGTGCAGTCCTCAAGGAGTCTATTTGTGGGTCCCAAGGAAGAACACCCCCCAAGAAAATGCTAGGAGCCAAAAGGCGTTACTTCCCCTGGTTTGTTGCTGTCATGGTGATCTATGAGGCCAGCTCAGGGGCCAGCATCTTGCCTCCTGCTCTGGAAAGATGCATAGTAATTGGTGAGTTTACCAGGTCTAACTTAATTGCTGGTTTTAATCTTCATTACAGGGGGAAATAGTGAGCAGCCTCTCTGGGTATCTTTACTCCACAGCAGGGTATAAATATTGGTCTCAAGTGGGACCTGGAGGCTTTCTCTTCTTTCATGGCTACCTAGAATTTCTCCAGGGGAAATGCAAGAATCTTCTCACCTTTCCGGAGCAAGTCATTCTTCTCTCTTTCTTCAACTGCCTCTCCCTCCCCTACCTCTGGTATTTTTCAGCTTGGCTCACACTTTATTTTCAAGATACCAATGCCAACAGTCAGTTTTCTATTTCCATGGCAACTTGCTACATATACGTTTGTTGATAAAATAACTTACAAGTGCCTGATGTTGCTGAGATCTGGGCTGGGAATTGGCTTCACTAGCAGCGAGCTGGGAGAACAGACTCAGGAGGCTAGGCTGTGGCCTCCATGGTTTTACAAGAAATGTAAAACCACACATTTGAGAAAACAAAAAGGTTACAGTGGAGAGAACTGTAGAGAATAAGAAAGGATGCTGTGCGTCAGTGAGTAAGGGATGGCCCCCGGGGCAGGAGCAAGGGAAAGGAGGCAAGAGAAGACAGGGAGTTTGGTACAACCAAGAGGAAGATTCTGGATGAGCCCAGCCCAAGCTGGGAAGCAACTATGGACACTCACATTGGGTGAATCTGTCTGTAAGTCAGCTTGCCCATTTATCTGCCTCTGAGGAGTCTCACCTATCGCTCAGCAGTTAGCCAAGACTCTCCAAGGGAGTACTGGGAGAGAGGGGTCTTAGGATCACGAGAAATGAGTTGGCCTGTTGGCCTCTTTTTTTATGTGAGAGAACAAAGACCCATAAAGAAATGATTTGTAGTCATAGAACTTCAGCATGGCCAAGATGGGGCCTGGGTTTCTAACTTTAAATTTAATATTCTTCTATTTAATGATGCTAGTCATTCATTTTTTCTACCCATCTATACATTCATCCATCCACCCATCTATTGTCCATTATCCTTTTCCTGAGCTTAAAGAATGTGAGACTAATATCCTCTTTATGGTTTACAGTTATTATTACTTTTCTGGGTGGTGGTGACAATGTGTGTTTGTGTGTGTGTGTGTGTGTGTGTGTGTGTATCTATAGACACATGTGGAAACCAGAGTTCAGCATCCAATGTCTTCCTCTATTACCCTCTACCCTCTATAATTGAATTTGAAGCCCATTGCTTTGGCTAGACTGGCTAGATAGTGAACTCCAAGGATGTAGCTGCCTCCTCAAACCCAGTACCAAGGTTACAGTGTATGCCATGCCACTGGGCCCTACTTTTATGTGGGTGCCAGGCACTTGACACTTGACATGCCAAGCAGTGAGCCATGTGGCCTTTTATTTACTATGAGCCCAGGGGACCTCCCAAAGTCCTTCTTTCCATCAACTGATAAACAGACACACAGAACATGGTAAGCATATAATGGAATGTCAGCGAGGTGTATGAAGGAATGAGATGAGAATGCATGCTGTAGTGTAGATGGATCTTGAACAGGCTAAGTGTAAGAAGTGGACACAGAAAAAAATCACACACTGTATGATTTTATTCTAAACTGTTCAAATAGGCAAACCCAGAGTCAGATAACAGACAGATGGGCCCTCAGGTGTGGCAAGACGGAGTAGAAAGAAGCTGTTCAGTGGAAACAGGTTTCTTTTGGAGGTAATAGAAGATGTTTTGAAAGTTGACATAGATGGCGCTACATAACATTCATACTTTCAAAAACAGGACTTTCAATTTCTTTTAGAACCTGGACTAGGCTGAAGAAATCCCATCATGCACTGGGCCTCAACCAAGAGGTTCTATGTGATTGCCTCTAGACTCCATGCTGATACAGGGCAGATTTCTTACGGAAAGGCCACCCTGCATCCCAGAGGGCCTGTGCCTGAAAGACTTTAACTTGTGGGAGCCTATGGCCCCAGGTCCCCTGTGAGCAGGATGTGGTGGCTCTTCCCTGCAGGGGCCCATAACCTCCTCCACAGCTTCTATAGATGCAAGGCTACAGTGATCTACAGGAGGAGTTGCTACTGGCCTTGCATTTCAAACAGAATGTTAAAGCTCTCGACAGCATTGGTTGATGTCACTATTATTAATAGATTTTTATTCCTTCTGCATTCAATTATTATCATTGTCACTAGCACGGAGGAGGGGGGACAGTTTTGATGTGCCTATAAAAATGTTAAGTTTATTAGATACTCAAAGCTTAGTTAATTCTGTTGTGTGGTTCTCTATTCCCCCCACCCAACGTTTGTCTTATTTATTTAATTTTTGGTGATGTGTTCGTGGCTAGCTTAAACATATGAGCTAATTTTACTCCCTTGGTTTTAAAATACCTAAATGAATTCTACAGAGACTCATAGCTGGAAGAGTACATGAGGGGTCGGGCTCCCCTGAAGTTGGAGGAGAGGGGGTGCCTGCTGGCTCTACCAGGCTGCCATCTGCTGGATCTGCCCCTGGGGAAAACACTTCTCTTTGCTTAATCAATAAAAACTGCAGGGCTCCTGGCTTTAGGACTTTGGTTTCCATTTTCCTTTTGTTTGGGGAGGAATTGCTTCTCTCTCTGACAACTGGTGTCCTCAGGAATGTTCCTATCTGTATTTTGTCCTCCAGAAAGGCTCTGTGCTTACACTCACTTTGCATGGAAGCTTTCTCACTGTCCTGGCTTTCTGGCAGATGTTTGTTTGTTTGTTCATTTAAAATCCCACTAAGAATAAAGAGACTAAGACTTCAGGGGCCACAGGACATTTAGAGCATTGATATGAGATTGTGAATTCCCAATGCCAGCTCCATGACAGGTTTGGAATCATTCATTAGAGGCCAGTTTTCTCCTGTAAATCATAGTTTTTCAGAGGAGGGAGGAAGGGGGAGGAAGGGGGGAGAGGAAGAGAGAGAGGGAAGGAAGGGAAAGGAGAGATAGACAGAGACAGAGGCAGAGACAGAGACAGAGAGGCTAATACAATGCTCTTGTTGCTGATGTTGGAAGCAGTTGGCAATTCATTGTTAACCTTTTCTTCTTTTCCAAGTTATGAGGCTACAAACTTGACTCTAATTACTAAGTTAGCTGCACTCTGTTTTTACAAATAATTTTTTTTAGCTATTTTATTGAGTTTTTATGTCTACCAGCCTTCCAATCCCTTTTCCATCCTAATCCCTTCTAAACCGCCAATACTAGATAGGAGAGAAAGAAGGTTAGAGGGGAAAGGGGGTATAGACATCTTTAGACTATTTCTTGCTGATTAGGGGATTTGTTGATTAGGGGCATTGGGTTCCTAGAGGCAAGTCCAATCTTCATATCAGAATATCCAGCAATCCAGCAAATGCAACAGCAAGGACCAGCAGCAGCAGGGACCACAGGCCCTCTCAGGGCTCTCCCATTTAGACCCTCTCCAGAGTTCTCAGAATGAAACTATCTGCAGCTGGCAAAAATCACACCCCTCCTAGAGTATGAGACAATCATAGTTAATGACTGTAGACAAACTAAAGCAGCTCCATATCCCACACCTGGGATTAAAACAAAAACATAGTCACAGAACATAACTGGGTTTTAGAAGAAACTAAAATTCTCACTACAGTACCCCACAGATTTTGACACATAGCACTTTTGTTACCAATCAGTTAGTTCTAAATTTTAATTTTCATTATTGATCTTTTCAATCCATCAATTGCTAAGCTGCATTTTCATTTTGTTACCACCCTACTTTAATTTTTTTCTATTGTTTGTTACTATTTCCTTTTTTGCTATTCATTTCAAAATGAATTGTATAATTCCCAAATAGCACAATCTCACATGATTAATATTTCCTGAGACTTGCTTGTGGTTCAGCAGCTGGTCTGGGGTTTGGGTAAACTTTCCACTGGTTCTTGGGAAGAGTATACTCCCGTTCAGTGGGTGCTGCGTTGGGTATGTGTCTATTATGTAAATCTGAAAGTTGTGTTGCTCAGTTGTAACTGATCATTCTTTTTTCCAGACCTATTAATCACTCAAAAATGTGTCAAAATCTCACATTTGATTATAGATTTGCCAATATACAACAACTCCATCACATTTTGCTCTGTGGATTTTAAGACTGTTATTGAAAGCATAGACATTTAGAATTATTGAATCTTTCTAGAAATATACAGTTCTTATTATTCCCTAATAATCCTTTATTATTAATCTTTTGCTGTATACAATATTTAACTTAATATTACTCTAGCCTTCCCGGCTTTTACTTGTTCTTTCTTTCCTGGTGTTATCTTTTTTTCTCATGTTTTCAAGCACTTACCTTCAATTTTTGTTCTCATTTTATAAAAATGAATTGGTTGGATTAAAGTAAAAATCTACCCTGAAGACTCTTTTTTTTTTTTCCTGGGCCAGCTGATATTTTCATATTAATTTTTGCCATTTTATCTCATGCTATTTTTTGTTCTGCCTTTTTAAATTTTCTGTTGTTTTCTGCTTCCTCAAGGATGTCATTGGAGTTGATGGACTTGCTACTCCTCTTCTTTCACTAGTTTGAAAACTGATTGATATGTTTGTTCTGTAGTGATTACCTTAGGTGTTCTAACATACACGCTTAATATAATTGTATCCCTAATTAATGTGGGTCTTCCTTCTTGTTGTAAGCAGAGCCCCAGCATGCTTTGCTTGTCCCCATCCTTTTTCCAGTCAGTCTAGAACTTTGAGTTATAGCTGTTTGTAAATCACAATTTAGACGTGATTATGGTTGCTTTGTTCTGTCTACATTTATTTAGCTTTTCATAGCTTATTACCTCATCATTCCTTCTTTCTCTAGACTTTCCTTTGGAGATTTTTTTCCTTCTGTTTATTCCTTAGCATTCCTTAGTGACATTTCCTTATCCGGAAGTGTGTTCTGTTTATCCTCAATCTCAAAAGATGATTTCACTGGGAATGAAAAATCATTCTCCTGGTACATTGAAGGTATCATTCAAATATTTGGCTTCCACTATTGCTGCCGAAAAGCCAGTCACTGGCCTAATTACCACTCTTTGAATATAATGTCTTTTCTTTCTAATATTTAAAAATTAGAGTATATTTGTTATGCCAATGGATGTAAGTCATATCATGATTTTTCTGCAAAGTGAATATCCATGTAATTGTCACCTAGTTCCTTTAAAATAAAACTAAGTGAGCAGTGAAGGTGCCTCCTTCTGTTACCATACACCTCTTCAAAGCCAAATCCTATTTTTTTCTTTGTCTTCGCAGGAGAGTTTTGACATTTCTTCTATTGGGGTGGGGTTTTGTTTGTTCCATTTTTGTTTTTGTTTTGTTTGTTCTGACTTTTGTGCTTTGTGGATTTGCGCTGCTCTTCCTGGGTGGGGATTTCAGTTCGCATATCCTGCCCAGCACTGGGTTCAGCACCAGGCACTTCAAGGTCAGGTACAGTTGTGAGGAACTCTCACTCAGGAAGTCTTTCAACCTTGTTTCTGTTGTTTCTTCTTTTCTCCTCAGGTTCATTTTTCTTACCACACCTTACATTTCCTCCCTTATTCTAGACTGTTTATCTCATTCCCTGGGTCATATTCTGAATTTTTCTTTCAAATCAGATTCTTCCCTCAGCCGTGTTGCGTCGACTGTCTACCTGATGGTTGATGCATCAGCTATATTTTTCACTGAGGTTCTATTCATTTAGTAATTTTATAGTCCTTTTTCCTCTGGTCATTACTGAGAAGCTTTTTGTTATATGTGGAAGTATCTAAATATTCATATTCTATTTCTGAAATGTTTGGCATTCTGATTCTACTATCTTTTGTTTCTGGTGAATTTCACTTGTGACAATTTGTCCCCTTATATGTTCTGAAACTTTTAATGATAATTTCATCCTCTTTGAATTTTCATCTGAAGAAATCAGTGCAGGCCTCAGGTGAAACTGTATATATTTTTTCTTAGAGAGACTTTGTATTGGTATCTGCCAGGTGTTTGGAAGTTATAACAACCTGAGGCCATGTGCAATTAAACTGTTTGCCTGATGATTTCGATGACAAATGCAGTGAACGGTTATGAATCTCAGTGAAAACCACTGCCCTCTTTCCAATCTCAAGTTAAGACATACAAGTTTCCTATTGTCCCCTTCTTTATAATGGGTTTGCTTTAAATACAATTGCTCTTTTTAGATTCTATAGGAAAGGTTAAAAACCAGTTCAGATTCTTACACATGTCACACTTAGTTCCTCCCTTTCAAACAGCTCACATCCGTGTGGCACATTTGTTACAACTAAGGATCGGTCTAGATAGATTAATATTATCCAAATGCCAATGATTTACTATGATTTCTTTAGTTATTACTTGTGTGTTTTTTTCTGTCTTGGGTCCCCATTTAGGCTACTACATGCACCTTCTGTTTGTAGGTATGTGTATATGTTTGCATTGACATTGATCATAGTACCCGGGGGCTATGCCGGGCAAGTACTCTACCATTGAGCCCCACTCTGATCCTACTTTAGTCATTTGAATTGATATTGGTGAGATAGTCCATAGGCTGTCCCCTTATTTGGATTTGCCTTACATTTTCCTCACAAATACACTGGAACAGAGTCTTCTCATTCCACCAGAGCAAGCGAGGGCACAGAGAGCCTTGTTTTTGATCTAGTCTTCCACTGAGCTACAGCTCCTTTGTTTTCTTAGCTTTATATATAATGCATAGTATTAACTTCCTCTACGTGAGTGAACTTAGATTCTATTCTCTGGTTTGATCATCAACGCTTCAAAATAGAAGCTTCAGGTTCTTAGCGTCTTGTAGTCCTGCCAAGGGCCAAGACTGGCTGAGGTTCTCACGTCTCTCCCAGGGCCCTGGCTTTCACATTGTGTTCTGCTATTAGGACCCTCACTTTCTTCCTTATTCAGCAATTCACATGGGAAGACATTCTTATGTAATCCATCCAACTTTCTGTTTGTTTTCATGGGGACGGTTATTTGGGAGACCTTACTGCAGAAAAGAGAGCTCTTGGAGGGGTTCTGGCCTCACTCAAAATCGCAGTCCATGCTTCACAATGCTTATCCCCTGAATGTGTGTGGAGTCCTTATTAGACACTCAGGAAGCTCTGCTGTCTTTGTGCCTTTAGATTGCAGAGACTAGCAGGGAAACAGCCTGTACTGGAACGGCTCAGCAGGGAGGCTGGAGGACAGTATGGCTGCTGCCAAGGAGTGAGAATGCCAAATGGAAACTCCAGAGCTGGAGGCAAGGATCAAGCTGGGGCTGCCTGTAGGTCATGGTAGAAATGTGCCATTTCATCCTAAGAGCATGGGGGTGCAGGGGGGAGGACACTGAAAGTCTTTTCTGAATCAGAAGTGTAGGGGTAATTCATGGAGGTTTTAAAAGGTTCTCTTGAGGTGTTAGCAATAATATGTTGAAATTTTGGTTGAAAGACACATAAGCAGACTGTTGCTACAGTTTGGGTAGTGAGTGAGGATGGGAAGCAGTGAATTCTGGGAAATATTAAGAAGTCAGAATGGACAGGAGAGGGTGATAGTTTGGATGTGGGAAATGTAGGGTAGAGTTGGATGGTTTCTATCTCTGGAAGGATCAACTGGAGGAACCGTGAATGTTGTCTGAGAATAGAACCTGGAGGTCGGGGTAAAGGACACAGGCCGAAATGGAAAGGCCATGGGTTAAGCTTATAATATCCCAATTTTAAGACATCTTTGAGGTACACCAAAGGTACTGTCACAAAGTCTGAAGTCCAGAGTTCAAAGATGAGAGCTTAACAGGAGACCAGAAAGTTTCCTAAGACAGAAAGGGAGATGAGGGATATGCTTCTGTAGGTGAGAAACAGGTGTGGAAGAGAACAGGTCACTCTTCACCTGACAGGGGGGCATTACGTGACTCCTGTGGTCCTGCCAATGCCAGAAGAAATAGTTTTAGGGCCTGGAATGTATTAATACACATCACAGTATGACTTACAAAGCCCTTTCTGGGATATGCTATTATTGGAAGCTGGCCTTTCCCTGCCTGGGCAGTGTCATTTCCCACCTGTCTCTGTTGTATTTACAGTGTATCCCTCTTGATTCTCCAAAGCACCTCCGACTTTCAAAGAAGGCTGTGCCTTCTGGAATCAGGTCCAGAGCAAAGGACAGGACTTTCTCAGGCAGAGTCATGAAAATGATTCCAATGCCAAACCTTGTGGTGCTCTCCAGCACCACAGAGCACCTGGCAGTCTTTTCAGTAGCAAGGAGAGTGTCAGGTGCTGAGTTTAGACATCTGGTTCTCCCAGGGAACTCTGGAAAACTCTGGGAGTAGCTGGGAAGGTATTTGACATTGCTAATGTTTGAGTAAAGTAGGCTACTAAGTAGAGACCCTGGGCTGAGCCTAGAAAGGAAGGGTGTGTATCCTCAGGAGATGGATAGTGGGGGTGGGGAAGAGGCAGGGTGGAGGGTTCACAGATCAGGCATGCAGGACTCACCAACTTTCCCTGGATTACTTGACAATCGTGCATTTCAAGGAATCATTTAGATGAGTATTTAATCATCAAGAGCAGCTGAAATAGTTTACTGTGTTATCCCTCCCACGGGCAGATGCACTTAGGAGAGTGAAGTGCCTGGGGTGAATACTAGCCATTCATACTGGACGAGTATTTGGGACATGAGAGAGTACGGAAAGGCCATCAGGGTTCGCCGAGAGCTCTCTGGCTTGAAGATATTTCCAATGCCTGGCCCTTCACTTAAGACTCAGCACGACGACTCCAGAGGAAGCAGGGAGTGTGATTCTTAGAGGAGGAAATGAGATGGACAAACAGAAACCTACCACACAAAATCTCCCGCAGGGTCTCTCTGGATCCCATATCTACAGGTATTGCTCTTCATTCTAAATTTCTGAAACCCGGAGAAAACTTGTCTAGCATATAACCCATGCCCCCACTTTCTTTTTTTCTTTCTTTCTTTCAGCTTTGCACTGTAATTAATTGTCTGGTGGGTCCTTGGATGGGAATGACATTCAGATCCATTTAAACTAATGAATTGTTGTTTGCAAGTGATACAGTTGCCTCTGGTTTAATGAGTGGCTCCTAATAGACTCTTACAACAGACATTTGGTTCTTCAGCAGGGAAGGCAATGCTGACAGCCTTCCTTTTCTGTTCTGTTTTGTTTCTAGAGTCTTCCTGGCCCTGGAACCAAAGCTCACGAAGCTGCTGACAGTGTGGCAATGAAAAACCATTTGAAAGTCTGCCCTTCTGCTGGTGTTTTGTACCCCTGGCTGGAGGACTCTGGACAGCACACTCCATCCTCACCTGACGCACCATGGAGGCACAGAGGGTGATGTGCTGCCTGTGCTTCTAAACACGGAAATTCCACCAAGAACTTAAGGACCAGAACCTATTACTTTGTGAAATGAGGGCACTCTACAGAGTCACATACAAACCTGACTGTGCTCAGGGGGAGAGATAGGCAGATTCTGTCAAATTGGACTCAAAATGTATTAGAGGCTTTGAGTGTTTGAGGGAACCCTAGGGCGATGCTGAGTGGGAATCTTACAGAGAGAAAAAAATGCATGCCTGAAAATTCTGCTTGGTTCATACATCCATTCACTCCGTCATAAAGCAAACCCATTGTGTGCTCAGCAGTGCTTCAGTGCTGAGTGATAGGAAGACAAATAATAGCAACTCTCTCTCTCTCTCTCTCTCTCTCTCTCTCTCTCTCTCTCTCTCTCTCTCTCT
>NW_021620880.1:1532402-1535322 GCF_004785775.1 Grammomys surdaster
TCTCTCTCTCTCTCTCTCTCTCTCTCTCTCTCTCTCTCTCTCTCTCTGTGTGTGTGTGTGTGTGTGTGTGTGTGTGTGTGTGTGTGTGTGTGTAGCTGAGGATCCAACTCAAAGCCTTCTGTATGAGAAGTACTCCATCCTTGGCACAGAGATAAAGAAATAAGCCACATGCTGTGCTTTTTGAAGGTAGAGAATGTGCTGGGAAGTAGGCAAGGCCTCTCCTAGAGTCCCTGCATTTAGGTCAGGCATCTGTGTGCATGAGAACATACAAGGGCCACTCCTTCAAAATCATCCTGCCCTGCTCCAATATGGCAATAATAAATTTCTTCACCTTGCTGGGTCTGTTGCTGAGACATGCCTGAGCTGTGTCCCTCTTGCTCAGTTGACATCCCTCCCTCTTTGACTCTTCATGGTAACAGCTGCAGGAGATGCTCACAGGGAAGACTCTGGTGGAAGAGTAGGGAGACCACTTTGGTATTATGGGATGGAAAGTTATTCCAAGCACACAGAGAAGAAATGGCATGCCTTTCCTGTCCTCATCTGCTTCTTCTGCCTTTCTTCCTGTTGCCTCCAACTTGTGGCTCCAGGAAAATCAAGTGTCTCTAAGGCCAATTGTCCATGGCCATGGAGAAAGCACGAAAAGTGCTATTTTCTCTGAATTACAGCTGGTGCTGGAGAGACGGCTGCTTTACATATGTCAGCGTCTCGATGCCTGGGGAAGTGGCTGTGCTAAGCTGTAACAACAGCGCTCCATGCCACCAGGCAGCAAATGGATTTTGGTTCCGCTTTAATTTCTAGCAAACGGCCATGCCTACGCCACATCCATCAGCAGGAGCCGATTCCACTGCTGAATTAACAGCCTTGTTTAATGGCCGCCTCGCTGCTCATCACACCTCTGTTTGATTAAATTGTTATATAAAGAGAAATGTTTTGGCAATAACTATCTGCCGGAAATTTCAATCATGTCCTGGGACCACCATTGCTGAATCATGGTTCTTCTCTTTTTGAGAAATGGAAATTTTATCACCACTTGTAGGGTAGACTCGAGGGCATAGGGAGAAAGAGCAGAAATGGAGATAGCAACGATGGACAGGAGGCTCCAGGCCTAGAGAGCAGTGTTCATTTGAATGGAACATCCCCCATAAGCTCTGGATTTGAATACTTGGTCTCCAGTTGGTATCACTGTTTGGGCAGGTTTCAAAGATATGGTCTTGCTGGAAGAAGTATGTCCACTTGCTGGAGGAAGGTTGTCTTTGAGGCTTCAAAAGCCATGAACTACTCCCAGCTTGCTCTCTGTTTCCCCATTGTGTTTTGAGACATGAGCTCTCAGATGTTTCTGCTGCCATTTCAGCTGCCTGCTGCCCCAATTCCCTGCCATGATAAACTTTTATCTGTCTGGAACTGTAAGCCCAAATAAACTCTTTTCTTCCATAAGTTTCCTTGGTTATGGTGTTTTATTACAGCAATAGAAAAGTCACACACGAAGGTATAAGTGAGAGAGCCTGTCATGCCTCCCGACCTTGTTCCTGGAGATTTAAGGGACGGCCCCCTCTCTTCTTGGAAGAGAGGAAGACCAGAGCCATTAGCCATGAGCTCTCTCTACCTCAGCCAAGCAACTTTGGGATATCCAGAGCGAACAGGATGCCAAGAACAAAGAAAAGTAGTGCTGTTTGCTCATGGAGTTTGAAGACCTCTGGAAGCATGTATTATCCCGCTGCCCCGGGTTATTTAGGTACTTTCTGTGTCTTAGACCACGTGATCCACAGAAGGAGCCAGTGAGGTTGCCATGGTCATTTCTTTTTAGACACATGCAAAGGGGACAGCAGAGAGAAGTGAAACAGATAGACCAGTTCCTATGAGTAAGAGGGTAGCTGAACCAGGATTTGCCCCAGAGTCTGGGTCCAGAGTCTGTCTCAGAACCTCCACCTGACAGCATCAAGTTTATGAAGCAGCAAACCCTTCCCAGCAGCTGCCTACTCCACTGTGAGCTAAATATGTTACAAAGTATTGGAACTGGAAGATAATTAGATGTGGGCTTTGCCTCAAAGGAAATTGTGATATAATTGGGGCAGGAGAAACACCTGCAAACGGGCTGAAAAGTAATGAAAAAGGACCACAAACAAACTGACAAAATTTATATATATATATATATATATGTCTTTTGATCTCAGAAAGCAGAGAGCTATCCAGTATCCTCTCTACCTCTGGCCTTAATGACTAAGCAGAACAAGCTTGTGGTTAGAACTGGAGAGTGGGGAAGGATGAATGGATGAATGAACGGAAGGATGGATGGATGGGTAGATGCAATGGTGATCATCAGAATGGATATGCAACTGTTTCAAGGTGACTTTCTGGGAATGGTCAATTTGCCAAACCCTGAAGACAGGGCATATTTGAATGGGAAGCAGAGGAAGAGAAGGTAAGGTCATCACTGTCATGGCTCCAGTCTTTCCAGGAACCAAGGAGAAGCAGCTGTAAATCAGGTGCCCTGAGGTGATCCCTGTGCCTGGTAGAGGCTCCCCTGTGACAAGACTGTGGAAGGGACATCAACAAACTGCTCATTGGCATTGGCTGTGATAGGACATCAAGTTGATGTGGGCAAATGCGGACTAGGAGCCGAATAGCTCTTTGACTCAGTGTGAATAGCTCTTTGCCTTCAGAATGGGGAGAGGAAGAAATGAATAAACCTTCCAAGAAACCAATTAACCCACAGACAGTTCATACTGTTGTTATAATACAGACAGAACAGGATAATGGACACATGGTTCAGAGACAGCTCATCAGGATACAAAGTAGACCAGGTTAATCAGTTTTCTCTAGTAGATAATGAAGCTGTTTCATTTTATTTTGGTTTATATCATGTGACGTTCCCAAGGTCCTGTGAGTACAAGGATGGCATCTTTCCAGAGATGGGGGGGGG
>NW_021620880.1:1540322-1565908 GCF_004785775.1 Grammomys surdaster
ACCTTACCCCTACTCCCCACTCTCCTCACCTTACCCCTACCTCCCACTCTCCTCACCTTACCCCTACCCCCACTCTCCTCACCTTACCCCTACCTCCCACCCTTTCACCTGGCCCCTACCTCCCATCCTCTTTACCTTGCCCCTGCCATGGGAGCATCAAACAAGTGTCCTTTAAACTGTAAAGTACATGCAAGTAGTCACTGTCGGTTCATTAGAACAGCAGCTTGTGTATTTGCTCTGAAAGCCCAGAGACCCATAAACCAGGGTTTTCTTGAAAGATCATGAAATATTAGATCTAGGGTCTGAGGAATGCAGGCCAATGCCAGAGTGCTTGGCTAGCATGAATGAGATTCCTAGTATAAACAAACAGGCCACAATTGGGTCCGTTGTAGCAAGCAGTATATGAGCTAAAGAAAACTGATCTGGAACAGACATAACATTGCAGAGCTATAGAGACAATGGCTTCAAGGCTTGTTCTGAGGGGTGAGGACATAGCTGGGTGGCCAAAAACTTTACTACCATGCACGAGGCCCTGGGCTTCATCCCCAGGACCACAAGAAGAAGAAATATGTTTCTCAAGAACACAGGGTCATGCAAGGAAAGATTTCTGCAGAAGGCTGAGGATTTTCTGTGGAGACTTTTTTAACCTCAGCTCTACTGACATTAGGAACTAGCTCATTCCTTGTTGCTAAGGAGTTCTGAGTATTGTGGGATGTTCAGCATGATTCCTCACATCTACTCACTAGAACCCAATAGCACTTACTCACCTCAGGTACTAGCATTCAAAAGTATGTCCAAACATTACGCTGAGGCTCACAGTCACCCACACTGATAATCACTGTCTTAATCCTCCAGGAGACAGAGGAAAGAGTCCAGAAGAGGATGCCTCTGGATACAGACCATCTCTGGATGCAGAGATAGTGCTTTAGCAGCCATTAGCAGGCAAAATGCTTTTAAATAAGCAAATTTTAATTTAGACTTAAATCTCCATTATTGCCTGAGGCTGAAGGAAAATTGGTCACCATTTAAAATTATTAATTGGAGCCTGCTGCAAATCAGTGGAGGGTGAAAAGCAGAAAGGACTTGGACGATGAACCGAGGGGGAGGGAAAAGAAAGGGGAGTGGGCAGGGGAACAACTGGTCCAAACTGACTGAGGTGGAACCTCCTTATTGGGGACAAGGAGTCCCTCCAGGCAACTTGGCAGCCATGTCACAGGAGTGGAGTGGGGGTGGGCTAGGGGACAACCTAATAACATAGGGCCCACAAAAGAAATTAGGTTTCCTGAGTTTGGAAGCAAACCCTAGCCGCCAGGAGCTGAAACTCAAACTCAGTTCTGACATGACAATGACATGCCAGAGAAGCAAACTCCCCAGAGAGGAAGGGATGAGTTCCAACTCCAGCAGGTGTTTTCCTAAAGCACTGAGCAGCTTGGTGCTGTGCTTTTCAGAAACTATTTTGGTGGATGAATCAATTCTTCCCTCGTTAGACTGAGTGAGAGGTAATGATGTGGGTTGAAGGTCTGCATGCCTTCCAGGTAAGCTCTGCCTGTGGGCTTTAGAGGCTTGATGGACATGGAGGATGCCACTGGGGATTTGAGAGAAAGAGATGGTGATAGGGGTGGCAAGGAGCTTTGGGGGTAACAGCATGGCTGCATCTGAGGAAGAAGGGGCTGAGGAAGGTCCTCTGGAAAAAATGTTAAGGGCTGAGGAGAGTCCAGAGTGGAGAGGCAGGACTCTGGGAAAGCTGCATGGAGGAGGTTAACAGGCGTCATTGCTGGGAGGGATGTGGTCTCAAGCTCGCTGTGTGCCAATCAGTGAATCTATAGTAAAACAGTTTCTCTTTTGAAGAGTTTTTGCTGTGGACACTTAGGGTCAAGAGAAGACAGCTTAATTGGCCAAGCTAGAACACAACACACTCCCTCTACTCCCCTTCTCTCTCCTTGGCCCTGGCTTCTGGCCACTGAAGGCTTGGAGAGGGAGGAAATGGGGACCGGTGTGAACCCTGTGTTCTGGGACTCAGCAGAGGGAGACAGAAGCCCACCTTCCATCCCACAGGCAGTGGTGACAATAGCATCTGAATCAGACCAAAGTAGTGATGCCTTCAAGGCTCCCCAACCAGGAAACTGCAGGCCTGGGTAGGCATTCAAGGAAACCAACCCCTATTTCAGGGTGGCTGGCACAATCAATGCTGCTCATTTTAAGAAAGGCATGGCTGTAAATTCAAAGTTAGGATTATCAGCGTAGCTTGGGCTAGATTGAAGACCCCCAGGCTTTTCTGAGACATGTCAGAAAGAGGATCACTGCTGTGAATCTTACCACCCACCCACCCCAGTCTCCACCATACTCTCCCTGACCTTATTTCCCTTTGACAAGGCATGCATGGTCTTCAATAATGCAGGTCCCACCTAACACAGAAGAAGCCTGTCACCCAAAAATAACTTGAAAAGCAGACAGAGGAAAGCAGATAAGCATTCAAAATCATTTATTTATAGCACAGAACACAAAGCGTCAAAGAGACTACAGGCAAGCAACAGCCACAGCACCCTTTGGGAGGGCAGCTGTGAGCCTCTCCCACCATGCTGTGCTGGCTCAATAGAGTGCTTCCAGATGTGATCTGCCTAGTGAGGGCCTGCGGAGAAGAAGGAGATACGGTAAGGAACAAAGGGGGAGAGAACTCAAGACTGAGAAAACAAGAAGATCTCAGTCGAGTGTTAGATTAAAAACTTCAGCAAGAGTCGGTGGGGGGGGGGGAGAATAAAGACTCGTCGTCATTGGAAGGGTTGTGCAGAAGCTGGAGACCTTTTAAGATACATTGGTAGAATGCTTGCATGGGCTGGGATGTGTGGGTGGATCAGCATTTTCTTACCACTAAGAAAAAGAAACTACGCTGACTGATGTTTCATTCTTTCTCAGGGAGAGACTTGATCCCTCTCTCTTCCTCCTGACCAGCTCCCTTCCTGCCCATGACAAAAAAGCCTGTCACCAGCTCTGATAGAACACTGAGCACCAGACAATCTCTAAATCTCCTGCCAGCCTGAGATTCCAGAATGTTCTAGCACTGGAGCCTTTAGAAGGAGGAAAAAAAAAAAGATCAAAAAAGTGTGTTGCATAAACAATTATTTCTGAGGAACAAAAGGGAAGAGAAGTCAGAGAATTTCAGACTTTTAGAACAGAATTATTTCTTCAAGAATTTCAACAATAAAAGTACTTTTATAACTCCGAGTGTGTATTTTGTTACTGAAAGCCAAAAATAATATACTGGCTGATCAAAACTGACAACACCAACCTCAAATGTCACTGAATACCGAAAACATGTACAGCCAGATCCAAATTAACAAGATTCTATCTAGACCATCAAAGTATATGGCAGCTGGGCTCCTTGTCACAGATGGTCAGTAATAGCTTCACGCCCAGTAAAGCAGCCAGTAGAGAAAGGAGTGCCATGCCCTTCAGCACCAGTACCTCCCCTCACCCAGTATGATTACCGGTTAATGGCAGCTGAGGTGCCAAAACCAACAGTGGTGTGTGTAGGCAAACTGTAGCTCCTAGTTGACCAACCATGTGGCATTTAGTACAATCCATGAATACGGGCAAAATTCGAGGCCCTGGAATCTGCAAGGGTAAGCATGGTGTGTTTATGCCATTGTCTCCATGCTGGGAGGTCTCTGAGGGACTGCTTGTGTGACCTGGTCTGAGCCAGGAGAACAAGCTGACCAGAAGACAGATCCTTATTCTCCAGGAGCTCACTTGATGTGGTAGTACACAGTTGTAATCCTGACATTTGAAAGGCTGAGGCAGGAGGATTGAGAGTGGGAACTCGGCCTTGGCTGCGCAGTGAGATGTTATCTCAAAACACCACCACCACCACCAACAACAACAACAACAACAACAAAGCTTTTAAAATGGAGCTTAAATTCTCCTGAAGAAGAAAATTGATTTTTTATAATCAACTTTTGTTGATTATAAAATTTGTAAAATTTTCATTGTAAAAGGTTCGTTGTGCAATAATATGAATGTTTTAAAAGTAGAAAAAGTGCCTGTGCCATGCTTTCCCACCCAGATGCCTCACTGTTGACAGTCACTGCACTTGCTCTGTGGATGAGCATTTGAAGCTGAGCTTCATGTCTTGCCTTCATGTCCTAAATACCCTACATGCTTGCCCAGAACAAGAACCCTCTGCATGTCTCCGCCCTATGTCCATACCATCCAGAGAGTGAACACTGGGTCAATAGCATTGCATAGCCCCCTCCTCAGTTGTTGATAACTGAAGATGGAGGAAGTTAGCAAATGAGTTTTACTTTGGCTCAGAATTTCAGCGGAAGGTCAAGGGGCTGCATCTAGAGATGGCCTTCTTTCTGGCAGAGTCAGGAAGCCGTGGAGGGAATTATATGGTGAGACATGTAGTCTGGAAATGTAAATATCCTTTGGCCTCTCTCTTTTCTTATATAGCTAGTAATACTGAACCATGGAGTCCTTATTTAATGCTAATCAGCCTCATGTCTAAAACATCATAGTCATGTTAAGCCTCTACCCTCTCAAATGCCTCATAATGGAGATTAAGTTTTGGGACGTAAGCCCTTAGAGGGCAAGCACAAATCATGTCCCAACCTCCACCCAATCCTTCAGCAATGACCCTTTCCTCTGGCGTCCAGGATGCCATCAGGGATGCTTTTCCCTGAAGATGATGTCACTGTGGCCTCCTCTACCTGGAGGTTTTCCAGTCTTCTATTTATGTTCACTACTCTGAAGAACACAGGCCTTACCTTCTCCATGATGCCTCTCCACATGGGTGGGCTTGATGCTTCCATCTGGTAGAGAGAGGTTAAAGTTTCTTGGCAGAAATCCAGCAGATGTGACTCTGTCTTACTCACTAAGTTCCACTGGCAGCATAGGATGCTGACCTGTTTCAAACTGGTTGGTTTCCAGTCACATTGCTAACTAAGCTCTCTAACATAAAGTCATCCTATTTGCCTGTAATTTGTTAGTATTTTATGATACCAATCCCTAGGCTTGGTCTATTTCCACAATCCTATCTTTATTGATTTGGTGTCATATTTTAGTTTTTAAAATAACTTTATTTTAATGTGTGTGTGTGTGTGTGTGTGTTAGCTTGTACATATTAATGTAGGTGTCTGAAGGCTAGTAGAAAGCATTGAGTCCCCTGGAGTTAGACCTATAGTTAGCTATGAGCTATTTAACACAGGTACTGGGCATCCATTACTCTTAACCACTGAGCCATCTCTCCAGCCCTTACTGTCAAACTTTAATATTCTTATCAGTGTGAGTCCTCATGCTTCCTATTTTGTTCACTGAGTTGTATCTGATACTACTATTATTAATTCCCATGCTTAGATCATCTTTCATCTTTCCTGTCTCAGTCTGGAATCAATCTTTTCTCTAAGTACTATTTTCTTTTAATAATGAGTGAAATTTGAAAACTGCGTCTGATCTATCATACGCTCATGGTTGCTGCTTAGTTTAATCTGGGAAGAGAGAACCGAGAAACTGTCTCTATCATACTGACCTTTAGGAAACTCTGTGGGGAATATTTTCTTGATTAATGATTGATGTGGGAGGACCCAGTCCTGGGTGGGTGATACCACCCATGGATTGATGGTTCTAGGGTCTATAATAAAGCAATAAATATGAGCTAAGCCAGGAAGAGCAAGGCAGTGATCAGTGTGTCTCCATGGTTTCTGCTTCAGTTCCTGCCTCCAGGTTCCTGTCTTGCTTGTTCCTGCTCTGATTTCCTTCAGTAAAAGACCTGCAGCTGAGACATGCAAGTCAAATAAACCCTTTCCTCTCCCCAGATTGTTTTAGACTGTGTTTTATCCCAGCAATAGAAACCAAACTAGGACACATGGCTTCTAGACATGTTCAGTAAATATAGCTATACATTTATGTATATATGTATACACAAACACACTATTTGTGTGTATGTGTGTGTGTGTGTGTGTGTAGACACATATGAGACAGAGAGAGAAAGAATGAGAGAGAGAGAGATCACTGAGACACACACACTTGCTCATTTATTCATCTCATCTCTCAAGCTTGCTGACCTCTCCTTTGCTTGCTTCTGCCATCACTACACACCTAGGGTACAAGGAGGACTCTTCCCAGCCTGTCTTTTGTGACTCCTTGTCTTTATGCTGTTAACTGTTCTATTCTGAGAGGGGAGGGGGCAATGGGAAGAGAAGGGAAGATGGAAAGAGCTTCTTGGGCCTTTGAGCTTACTCCAAACCTTGCATAGTTTCCTGTTCACTGTGCCCATTTGCACACATTATGCCGTCTAGCCACACTGCATAGATGAGGACCGACAAAAGGGTAAAATATTACAAAATGAAACCATTCTCCTGAAACCATTCTCCTAGTGTTGTGCAACACTGGATGACAGCATCAATACTAAATCTGGAAGCTAAGATTCACTGTACAAGAGAACAGCAGAGACCACGGTGCACAGCACGCTCACCCTCTTGCTTTAGTGCTTGTGGCATTGATTTGGATCTGCCACTTTTTCCTTCTTTTCTCCATACGGTGGCCAGTGTGGGTCTTGCAGAATACTGAGGCCATATAGTGGGTGTAAGCACAACACTCACGACAAGCAAAACGAGAGCTCACCATGAAAGAATACTCTAAGATAGCCCCCAATGAATTATACATTTGTTTAATCACCTCTCCCTGAGAGCAAGCAAGACCTATGATTTGCTTCTATCCAACAGGAAGTGACAAGCAATGCATGTCATTCTCACGATGACATCACCTTGTGATATGAAATTATAATAGCAAACTTGAGTGAGAGCGGCTCCAGCTTTCCTTGAGGGAGAAAGCTGTCATCGTCTAAGAACCTAGGGAACCCTTGAGGCCCATGGTAGAGAACTGAACGCTGCCCACAGAAGCACTAAGCAAGCATTGCATGGCCTCAAGAGAGAGCAGAGGGGCTTTGGCGTTACATCATAGGGGCATGAAATGTGCCATGTGAGCTTGAAGGAACACAGCTTACCTGACACTTTGGCTGAAAGCTCAGGAGACTCTAAGGGAAGGGTCCACTTAACCAGTGCCCGGGTTCTACACCACAGAAACTGAGGAAGTGCATGCTGTTAGGAAGTGACTCCATTTGAGGTTATTTATTTTGCACAATCACTTCTTCTTGAGTACTAATGGTAAAATATGATCACGTATTTTATAGTATTACTGATGAGGTTATGCAAATGTAGTACATTATGTTGTAGAAATTTCTTTCAAATATGTCTGCTAGGTGAGAATGTTGATTCATTTATGATGTGTGTACTCTGGGAAAGAGAAACACCTAGATTTTATAGACTAATCATTCGCTGTTGCTTATCAAAAGTACCCCTTCCCTTAAGAAGGTAGAAGAGAGAAATGAATGAGAGAATGGACTGTGGAACCAGACACCCAGGTACAAATCCCAACTTGACCACCTTTTGACTGTGTTATAGTTAGTTATCTATTGTTCCACAGAAAATTACCTTAAAACACAATGGTTTAGAATAACAGTTTTATTTCTTTACAGTTTTCAACAAGGTCGGTCTTCAGTTCAAGCAGGTGCTGACTAAATTCATTCAGGCACCTTAGCACTCTTTTTGCATGTGTCTCTCCTGGTGCATAGTGTGCTTGGGCTTCCACCCAGTGTGGTGATTTCAAGGTGGTTAGGATTCTACCATGACAGCTGGCATCCATGAGGGAAGACAGATTGCTTAGCATCTCTTACAACTCAAGCAAGCCATCAAAGCCAACGTGGAGAGCGGCGGAATAGCCTCCACTCTTTTCCACTGAGTGAGTGGTAAAAAACATATAGCCATCTTTAACCCACTGTGGTTTGGTTAAACAAGTTATTCTCAAGAACTAATGGCAATTTCTGTTTCGCAAAGCCATTGTGATGATTATATGACTGCATGCGTGAAAGCTGATTATTATAGTGCCTGAACACAGTCACCATTATGTAAGTACTTATTATGTCACTAGACTTAAATGAAAGTGTTATTCCCATTCCGAGCTGTCAGCTCCTGGGGAGCATGCATTATGCTTAATACATCTTTGTCCTTCACAATTCTGACACTTCAGATATGTGAACCTAAGTGGTATGAAATTGAACAATATTTGACCTTTTTTGTCACAGAAAGATGGCTAGTCCATTCAGCTCTACCTAATAGAATGTGTTTAATAGTTGTTTATTGTATGTGTTCTAAGGACTTGAATATTATTTCAATTTTTTTTGCAGATTAAATCTGCCCATTAAAAATTGGTCTTACGTGCCTAGCAGTCTTCTATTAGGTAGCTAATAGACATCCCAAGCTTAGCGTGTCCAGAAGTAGGTCTTACTACCAGTGACCACCACATGCCCTGTTCTTACCCAGTTTTTACCAATTCATTATTATGGTTTTGGAAAGTGGAGGGATTCCTTGGGTTCTCACTTCCTCACAGGCAACTCCCAATCAAGTCTTGTCAGGCTTCATTCAAGGGATTCTTCCAAGATGCTTCTGCAGAACTACCCTGACTCCGGGCTCTCTTACCTCTTACCTCATCTCCTCAATGCTCCCTCAGTGCCATGTCTGAACCCCCAACTCCTATGAGTCTTCAAACAGAGCCCCCAGTGACAATTGAAAAGCAAGAATCGGGTCTTGACCCTCCTTTCCTGGGACCTGACCCCACCATGGGGCTACCCTTTTCTCTTGTCTGCTCTTTCACCATTCTGGTATCTGTTGTTACACAAATAAGCTCTACTGCTTCCTGTGATACCCTTCCCCCAGATACTGGGGAGTGTAAAGAAAACTTCAGAAGCTTCAGCAGCAGCAGCAGCAACAACAAGAAGAGCAAAATACTAACCAGGAGAAGACACCAAGCTAAGCAAGCTCACAGCTTTCCTTGCACTGTTAGGAGAAAACAAATGTCCCAGAGTCATTTAGCATTAGGGAGAGGTATTTGCAAAAGCACAGTTATGTAGCTCTTTCCTCCCAATTTAAACATTCCCTCCTGGAGGGGAGAGAGAGACTCAAGAGGCCCAAGACACTTATAAGACTCAGTAGCTCACAAAGCTGACAAGACTCATGAGGCCCCTTCATGATGTTATGTGACTAGTAAACAATGTTTGAGAGAAGGTGCCTTCAGTGGTGTAGCTGCATAAAAGTTTCACAGGGGACTCCAGTAAGGCAGCTTCAGGGAGACATCGATGGTGCTCGGGTGGGTCTTCCTGTGATGTATCTGTCTAAAACTCACTCATGCAAGTAACTCCAATAAACTCACCAAGATGGATAGAATTGTTTCTTTGGTCTGTTGTTTCCCCTGCATCTGAAGAGAATAAACATTTCTGTGTCTCCCAGGAAAAGTACTATAATACACAGTGTACAGGACTGATTAGATCAAGAGACTTCAAGGAAATATCGAGTAGGGATAGTCCTTTATATAAATGCATTACATTCATACATGTAGGTGTATCATATGCCATTTTCAGATCTGCAGACAGCTAAAAGAATATTTTGTATACACGTTTGGAAAATTGAAACCAAGAATGTGGTGCATGCCTATAATCCCAAGGCAGGATCACAAATTCCAGGAGGCTGAAGCTGGGGAATTATGAGTTCCAGGCCAGCCTAGGCTACATAGTAAGATCCTGTTTTTTCAATATATATATAAAAATTTATATTTTATTTATATATTTATTATATATATTTTATTTAAATATATATGTATGTACATATTAATATATATAATATTATAGAAAAGAATAGAGAAAGCTGTAAATAAAAAGCAAAAGTCTTCCTTCTTCTGTCCATGGGTTTCTTTGCCCAAAGGTGGGCATAGTAAACATCTTGTTACCATAATTTGGAGATGAGAGAGGGTGAAAACTGCCCCTGATATTTCCTTCTTGGTCACTTGGAGACCCCATCATCAGAGAGAGATATTCTCCTTCCTGTATCGCTCAGCCTTCCCTTCCCTTCTTGTGTGGATTCTCACCCTATAGAATTCTCTCATGTACAAAAAAGGCTACACCCTTTTCCCAGCTCATCTTACCCCACAATGTACTTCTTGAGCTGAGGTAGCCTTGATTTTAAAGGCTAGCAAGCCACTGAGGGATGTGCCACACCAGAGGCCATGCTCAAATCCCTTTCCTTCTGAAGTCCTGCCTTATGATTGTGAGACAGCTGTGATAAACAGAAAGGCAGGGATGGCAACTATGCCTCTGTCTGAGGAATCTTTGTTTGAGGAATGTCATTCATATCAGGAGAGTTCTACCCTTTGTCAGGCTGACAACATCCCTGTCTTCTCAGCCACAGAACTACAAATTAAATGCATACCAACACATTTCCTGTACAGTTATATAATAGCAGAGAAAAGAGAGAACAACACAAGACATTCTATGAAAAAGCCTTGGTTTTGCAGAACATTTTATGTTCTCTATTCTATTAGAGGACAGGAAGCAAGGGAGGCCGACACAGTTCCCTGGGCTCACACTGAACCTCATAGCTTTCATTTGCCCACAGAGAGAACACATCTTGGCTGCTGGGTCCAGAGGAGTGACGAAGGCCTGTGCTGCGTGGGGATATGAGTGCTCAGGGAAAATGATAATAACAGCAATAACAGCATTTATTGAGGTACTAAAATTGTCCCAGGTATGTGAATATCTAAGAATTTTACATACGTAGAGCCACTTAGCCTTTAAAATAACATAATAAAAAGTAGCTACTTATACCCCATTTTTCAGATGAGAAGACTGAGAAACTGGTGCTACAGCAAGCTTGACTCCATAGCACTTCCTCTTACCCAGTGGGTAAAATGGAAGGTGGAGGTAAGCTTGACTAGAACACCGAGCTTGGCTCTACAGGCAAGGGGAATTGAAGGCACGGGGGGATTTCCCAGGCCACCAGGATCTTCCTTCCAGGACTTTCCTCTTTCTGATTTCACTAAGAAGAAGGAGCAAACACACTTGCCATGACCAAGACGATGGTTTTAGATATTGGATAATTCTCTGACTCTGCAGTTCTGAATTATCCCTTTGAAAAACTACCCATTTTTTTTTTTAAAAAGAAGAAACACATTTGCTGAGTTTTATTCCTTGTCTTTGGATAGCACACAGAAGCCACTTAGAGCTTAATATTAACACTGTACATCAATGTCTGCTAGGCTCTAAGTGGCGCGTGTCACGCTGAAGCCGTCTGCAAAGGGAAGAAATGGGTGCAGTGCCTCCGAGAAGCCATGTGGGAGAACTCAGACAAGAGTTCTGCTCTTCCCATGCATCCCTGAGGGAGGTCATAGAAAACCCATCCATGCCAACTGTGGGACCACCAGTATTAGCTCTGCTGCTTGGCAAAACTGGATTAACTGTGTCTCAGTTAATCCCGAATAAGTGTTAGTGACACCCAGAACTCACCTTGAAACCCAAAAGGAGGCTTCAAGGATCTTCAAGTCAACTCCTGCCGTAGGCCGTGCATCCAATCTGACCACATTACAGGCACTGGAAACCATCACCCTTTTCTTGACCTCACTCTGGTTCCCTTCCTTCCCCTGCTCTTCCTCTCTTTCCGGTGCCTGGATTCTCAAGAGTCCTTCTCTTTTCCATCTAGCTCTTCCTTTGTGTCCACTCTATTCCTGCCCATTTATCACTGTCTTCAGAGGAGAGCCTAGCATGTGTGCCCTTGCCTGTCCCAGGGCTGCTTTCTTGTTGCTTCTCCTCTGTCCATAGTGCTAGCTGGCCCACAGGCTTCCAAGAACTGTCCTGTCTCCACCTCCCATCTCCCCGCAGAAGCAACGAGAGGCTGATGCACACACTGCAGTCTGACTTTGATGTGAGTTCTGAGAATTCAAACTTAGATCTTCACACTTGCCCAGCAAGCTCTTTCACTCACCAAGCCATCCCCTAGCCCATTTCTTTCTAGTCTTTAAATGAAAATCAAAACTCACCAAGTGGCTCAGCTGAACATAGAAGCTAGGCTTGTCTTGTCTATCCCGTGTCATTTCTAACTCTGGGGCCTTGTCTCCCCAGCTGCTAAGCAGTACTTCTTAAGCCACCCATTCCCCAGATTTTCTCTGATGACCTCAGGAGGATATTTCTCCTGAGGACCAGCACAGTTGCAGTTGGGTCACCCCCACTGTGGTCAGTACATTAATTTTGGACATTCATTTGTTCTTGACCCTGGAGCCTGCAGCTCCTCTCGCTATGCTTCACAGAGGCAGATTCAAGTACAAACAGGAGCTTTAATTTAACTTTAGACTATTTGAAACAATAGCTTTTCATTCTTCCCCTAACAAAAACTTTTCCAAGATGACTGCAAACTTCACAAAGCTGCAGTGACATCTTTATTGAGCATAGAGGTTTGAATGGGTAGTGAAGGAGGAGCTAGCTGGCCCCGGAATATAGGAGCATAGAGACAACTTCATGAACAGAGACCGAGGCCTCTTTGACAGCTATTGCAAACTCCTCAGTCTTACCAAGTGGGCCTTCCTTCAGCTCCCTGTAGGCCTCAGTAGACACAGATTTTGTCCTAAAAGACAAACAGACACAGTGATGATTGTTGAAATCAGGTTATGCTTTGCTCTAAGTTACTCTATAGTGTATAAAACAACGGGTTTTTTTAGGCCAAGCATTGACTTGATTAACTCCATTTTACTAGTGGCTTTTGGCTCCTTTTTGAGGATAAAGGCGGTTTCTCTTACAAAGCACCATCTATCTGGCATCACCCACACAGCACAGATTGATAAATGATTTATTTTTGATGCTAGAAAGAATGCCACCCTACAGATTTAGTGGGATAAGCTGAGACTATCTGGACACATGGGTATATTAAAATAAAATCAGGAGAGCAGACCGAAGAACTTACCAGACCAGAGAAAGGGTGTGACTCTCACTGGACCCCTATCTCATCAGTGCAGACCTTCATTTGCCTTCAGCCAGATTTCCAACAAAGGGGAGATTATCTGGCAAATGGCTGTCATTTAAACGGCTGTACCATGTGAGTTTATTGATGTTCAATAAAAATCTGACAGTGTGAGAAGACACAGGCATGCTTGTCTGTGTTTCTCATGACAACCCTAACAACCTAACTAGGCTCAGCCACCTGTCCTCAATGGGCCAACTACAGAGATAATGATAGTGAAAAGCAAAGAATGGAGACTTCCTTGATGTGGCTGCACTGTGGAAAATGATGAAGAAACCCAATGACCCTTCAAGGTCATCTTTGGGGTCCTGACGTGAGGTTTATGTTTACATAGAAGGCAAGGAGTATGTGGAACTAAGCCGTTCTAGTCAAGGTGTGGTCCCAACCGTCAACACCGTTACAGCTCCAGTCTCTCCTGCAATGGATTCCCCAACCCTTCCATGCTACATCTTGGAGAAGAAGGTCTTTGGGTTTAGAGTCAAACTTGGAAATTAAGATTCTGGATTCCATCACCTTTTCCCCCCATGAGATCTGAGACAACAAATCTTATCCAGATATTTCATGTTACATTCCCGTGGAGTCTATCTCAGGATCTAGTTGGGCATTGGTGATCTGGAAGAAAGATGTCTGCATGTGAGGAAGGCATTTAAGTAAACATGACAAGATATACAACTGTATGCCCAGGATTCTGTAGATAGTCAGATGATGAAAGTCGAGGCCATGACAATAGAAGGCCACTAGAGAAGTCAAATGACGGAGGGGGCCATACTTGATCTCACCCCACACTGCCATATGAACACCAAAACCAAGTTCTACACTGCTCCCTCACCCCTGTGTCTGTCAAAGGGAGATAGCTGGATTAGCCTTGAGCTTGTATTCCAGTCACTCACCTGAATATCAATGAAGAGGGCAAGAATTCCCCTTGAGGTCCTTTGAAAAAACCCAGTAGCTCCTTGTACATGCTCAAGTGCATATGGATAGAAGACTAAAGATCCAATTAGATCTAAGTTACAGGTTACAGATTATCAATGTGGCTTTGCATTTTACTTTTTAATTTCATTTATGTGCATGTGTGTGCCTCTATTTGTATGTGTGCACAGGAATGCAAGTGCCCACAGAGGCCAAAAGAGAACATCCGATCCCCTGGAGGCAGAGCCAAAGGCAGTTGTGAGTTGACTGATATGGGTTCTGAAAAACTGAATTCTGGTGCTCTGCAGAAACAGCAAGCACTTATCACTTGAGCTGTCTCTCCTCTGGTCCCTCATCAATGTTTTGGTGCTTATTTAAGTGGTGTGTGCGTGAGTGTGTGTGTGTGTGTGTGTAATATTTTTTGAGACTACCTTTCAATCAGGAGACTATCTATAAACATATCATGATGATTGAGCTGCTCTAAGAACACAGATGTTGACCATGTAAGCCTAACAGTCTAGCCTGGTGTCCCTCGGTCACCAGAGTCTTTGCTTTTATTCTGTACGGGTCTATGCACAATCTTTTGCCTGAAGTCTCTGCCTTGGAACATCATCTGAAACACTACTCTGAAGGTTCTAAGGTGAGCTGGTACCTGGAAAGTAACTGGGAAGACTCTCCAGAGCATTTGTGAATGCAGATTGAGAGAGAGAACAGGCATGGCACAGAAGGAGACAGGGACAAGATGGCAGAGAACTGTGCTGGGCTTTGCCCTTGCCTTATCAGCTCTGAAAAAAAAAAGGAAGAAAAGAGGATTTTCTTTGCCCTCCTTTTTTCCAATAAGCTCTGGAAGCACCAGGACTTTGAGCATAATCCTTATTGACTCCATCTGCCAGAGAGAGAGAGAGAGAGAGAGAGAGAGAGAGAGAGAGAGAGAGAGGGAGGGAGGGAGAGAGAGAGAGAGAGAGAGAGAGAGAGAGAGAGAGAGAGAGAGAGAGAGATGAATCTTGGGCTGTTGCTCTTCAGTCCTCTTAGAGTTGCTGGGTCCTCCCAGCTGATCATCCCCAAACCACAGCCTCCACACACCACCAGGCCTCTAAGACACAGGAAGGACTGGAGTCATCCTGCAGGGCCAGGCTCGAGGGCAGTGAGTTGGAAGGATGCCCAGGCCCTTTTGTCTTCTTTCCATCTTGGCAGGAGGCCAGCGATGAGGCTAGTGAAGATGAGGACTTGAAAGAAAGCCTTAGAACTGAGTGGTTCAGACAATTGCTGAAAAAGGAAAGCTTGGCTTTCATTATTCCTCCAAATTAGGGGGTTTCTTTGTATTTTTGTATCTATTATTGGAGCTAGAAACCTAAAATAATTTTGGACAAAATGCAGAAGTGAGCACAAGCTCTTCTGAAACCAAGAGAATCAACACCTCCAGATGCAGAGCCACCCTGCCCCCGAGGTCATGCTCTGCTGAGAAGCCCTACTCTGATGAGCTGTGGAGACAGGAAAGGGAATCACAACCCAGACACCGCAACTCCACATAGGGTTCTTTATCCAGAGTCTCCTGTGGGCTCAAGCAAAATTGTCATCAGTGTTGTATGAAAGATAAACTTCTCTCTCTCTCTCTCTCTCTCTCTCCCACACAACCTACTATCCTGCCTCCCTTCCACCTTTGTGTATTCTTGAGAGTTTTCTTCAGTATACCAGTATACCTCACTTCTTGACACCATTTCAGACTTTGCTTTCCAGAGAGCTTTTCCAGTCATCTGAGACAGTCAGGATTTACAAGTTCAAGGAAGGAATGAAACAACACTGGGTGACAACTAGAGACCACAGCAAGAGCAGAGGAGGGCCACTACATTTTGTAAGTGGTAGTGGTGGGGGAACAGGGATTACTGCCATCATTACTGCCACCAGCAGCCCAAGGAGTTTCCTTTCACCTGGGGGATCTCTGCTCAAGTAAAAATGGACCCTTGGCCATGTCACAGGATTTCAGGCAAAGCCAGAGAGAAAAGGAAAGTTACAGATTTTATTAAGTATTTAGAGTTGTATAGGAAAAGGATGGTACAGGGCAGCATGGGCTTTTTGAGAAAGAGGGGCACTTGGGTGTCTTCATAATTGTGTGTGTGTGTGTGTGTGTGTGTGTGTGTGTGTGTGTGTGTATGTATATATATGTATGTATGAATGTTTTTGTCTTGTGACTTTCTAAGTTTTATTTCTCAAAGAATATGATGGAATACAGTTTAGAAGTTACGTAAGAATACATGATCTGGTCTACTTTTCTTATCTTAAGGAATTTCCTTTTCTCAATGAAGTTGTAAAGTGATTTTGTGCGGTGGGTTGCTTAGATTTAGGGGTAACGAAGAGAGCTGTCAGGAATAGACCCAAGGTCTCTTCCTGGATTTAAGTAGGCACAGATCACTTGCTGTTTTTGCTCATCTTTGCTTAAGATGACCCTAGGAAAACATGAATTATCTCTGTAGGCAATTCTGGTTTTTCAGTTGTGTGGAAATTTCTTGACTCTCAGTTGGCAAGGAAGGCATATTGGATTCCTGAGGTGATGTAGTGAACCTTTTCCTTTTCATGTCTTCTTCATTTTCTGTCTTTTTACTCCGATTTCCGGGAAGAGGAAACAGTTAAAAGATATTAAAGAGCCTGAAACCCTCATAGTGTTCATCTGAAGTGCGTGTAGGCACAGATGTAACATAGAAGGCTCCCCAAGAGAGATAATCTTTGAATAAAGACCTGAAAGTGAATTGGTTATTTCTAGTTACAAAGGTAGGGGTAGGAGGCTCCTAGCCCAAAAGAAGACAAAATCCTTGAGGTGAGAAAGGAATCTACTGAAGCTCAAGGGTGGGCTTTATCTAAGGGATTGCAGAATTTTGAAAGGGCAAAGGTAAGTTACAGCCAAGATTCCTAGGTGCTGCTGCTGCTGCTGCTGGTGTGTGTGTGTGTTATAAGAAGAAAACTTGAACTCAGTGTTGAGATGGGTTTCAGTAGGAGACTACTTGGAGGATCCAGCAGAAGCCTGTGAAAATTAGACAAGGTAAGACTATAAAATGGCAGGCAAGCACAGCCGTAAGGAGGGCATGAACAACGAAACCAGCTTGAAGATTATTTTGTAGAATTTAAATAGAAACTGGTTGGCTAAGACTGGGACCAGAGGTGGAAGTGAATGCCTCCTTTTCCCTGATTTGTATAATTTGTTGGCTAGTGATGCCAATGAGAGAGACAGAAGAAGTAGATTTGTGTGTTCAAAGAGAAGAAAGAGGAAATGAGTGTATTTCATGTGCACACATCCCAGTTGTGACAGGGAGAGGAGATTCAGAATTGAAGGGATGGATGGAGATAAAGATAATGATGTTCCTTCTTTTGTTGGAGGTGCAGGAGGCAGAAGGTTGGTGGGGAATCCCCAAGGAGAGAGTGCAATGTCTGCTGAAGAGAGATATGCCCACACAGCCACGAGCAAAGAAGAAAGAATGGTTGTCAGAAGTTCTGTTACTCAGAGAAGTGGGCATGGTGGGTGGGGGTATCTGGAAAACAGAAGCATAAAGGGTCAAACTCAGCTGTCACAGATGAAAGCAGACCATGAGAGGCAAGAAGCAGACATAGACATAGTGAGTGGGCGTCACTGGTTGTGAATGGCATTAGTCTGAGGAGCTGCAATATCTGGAAGATGAGGAGACAAAGGGTGATCGAGGGCTGGAAAGAAGGTAGAAAGCAGAGGTCAGATGAATCACGCCTGAGTTAACATTTGCTGAGTCTCATCTTGAATGTCAGTTCTTTTCACCCATGTAATCTCAGCTGCTGCATCCTGCAATATTCTGCAATATTGCAAAACAGTCACTGCAAAATGGGAGGGACGCTCATCACAACCATCCTCCCAAGCTGCAGTTAAGAACCGGAAAGGAACTTGCTTTGTGATGCTCAGTTCTAATGACCCGGTAGAGCTGAGACCCAAATCTCTATGTCCTGCTTTCTTTTCACGGGGCCAGACCCCCGTATGCCTTACCCCCCCTTTGTCTTTTAAAACCAAACGATTCCTTTAAGGCAAAAGAAGGAGATGAGTTGGTGGCCTATGAGAAAAGCAGGGTTGATGAACATTTTGTCTCCAGAGCTTCCTGTGAGGATAAGAAGGAGAGTGACTTCTCCTCCTCTATCCCCCTCACTTTCTCCACTTTCTCCTTCCTTTCATTCATATGCTTTACAATGTGTATTCTGTTACTTAAACTTTTTAATTTGAAACTAATTTGATATTTAGGATATTTAACATGTCTAAAGGTTTTTGGGATAGGGATCATAAAAAGGCAAAAATGAGTGATGGGTCAGTCCAGAAGCCCAGTGGAAAGGGAGTCACATACATGGGGATGAACATGGGAGGAAGTCAGGACCAACCTTTGGGTTCAGGAGAGTTGGTGAGGAAGACACCGATGCTCTTTGAAGTAGGAGGAAAGTTCTTTTGCAGAGTCTTAGCAAATATGTTTGTTTGGAAGTGAACTGATTTCCCAGTGGCTTTCTTCTGCTCCTTGCACACCTGTCATTAGCTCTGTAAACATTTAGTTGTAAATTCGATATGAATTTGTAGACCCCTCTGTCTCCCAGTTCTTGAACTTCAGGAGAAATGTCACAGAGTCTAATTGGTTCCCCGCTTGAGACAGATACCACACCCCGGTCTGATCAGTGATGGTCAGGTTTAGAAAAATTCAAGAAAAGCTCGGTGTTCAAGGTGACGGAGGATGACTGTGGCAATAAAAGAGCAGGAGCTGGAAGGGAAAGTCAAAGGAGAAACTGTGGAGATTTGAATGACTCTGAAATCAGCGAGCAGCCAAGAGCCTCTGGAAAGCCTCTATCCACACCCAGCCCATCAGCCTAGATGTGAAGCTGCCTCTTTGGCAACTTCAAAGGAGACAGGAAAGAAGTGGGAGGACCCCCATTGTCTCATGCTTAGAGAGAACTAGAGAGGTGACTTGTAAGGTGTAGGAGGGCAAGGGAACTGAACTTAGTGACAGGGTACCCAGAGTGGCCAGTCTGTCCAGGATGGATAGCAGAGAGTGAAGGGTAGATGAACTGAGACAGTAGGGAGGAGGAGTCAGTTCACACCGGAATCACACTGAACGAAGAGTAAAGACAAGGGAGCATGGGGAGAGGGAGTGAGGTCACCTGGCTCTTGCTTGGCCTGGGGCTCTCTGTGGAATTCCCACCCTGTTCACCACTCATCATGTGCCTCCCCAGTCTAGACCTGAGGCCAGCTTGCTGGGTGCTCCTCCCTCCCTGGAGCAGTACAATTGGCTCACAACTTGGACCCAGCAAAGGCTTCCTCCAGACCCTGATAACTGTGAGCACGATGAGTGAGAAACAAGATCATTATCACATCGGAATACCCTGACAGGAGTGTGACACAGTCCATCATCCGGAACCAGCCTTTTCCTGCTCTCATCACCTCAGGGGGATGTTTACACATTTTTATGTTTAGTGTCGCTACTGTCTTGAGAAGCTGATCTCCTAAACCTTCACACTCTCTATGCAGCTGATGCCAATGGCTCAGGCTGTACCTCAGAGCCTTTGAGGTTGGTGGCCAGAAGTCCCCTCCTCACAGAGAGAACCCTGGATTGGGCCTCCCTGCTACTTCTTATTCTCCTTTGAGAGGCTGGGCTGAGATACAATGAAAAACACAGATGAAACATGGCCAAGTGTGCAGCCTGGTTTTTCAGAGACTCTGGAGACCAGAAAGGTCTATATTCTCCCCTGGGAAGACTCAAAGATCTCTGAGGGAAGGTTCTGTACCCTGAGCAGCTGACCAGAACATTCTCAGTTTGATGTGATTATTGAACTGATATATGACACATAGCACCTTGGGCTAGGATGCATTCTATGAGCAAGCCACCTGGAAGCACATGAAGAGACTGAAGGAGTGTCCCTATGTACCCTGTGGCTCTTGATGTCAGGTGGAGGAATCGAACCTGTGCTAGAGGCTGCTTTAAGAAAGAAACAGCCTGCCTTTGGAGGAGGCCTGAGTGTCTGGGCATAATTGCAAATTCCTCATCACAGGTCCCTAAGAGCTTCCTGTGCCTCAGAACCCAGTCAGTTCTCTCTCAGAAGTTATATTTTCATATGAAATATTGTTTCTTAGGATTGGGCAAATGGCCTGCTCTGGGAGGACTGCTTCTAATTAGGTCCGAGTTCTAGTTTTTTTCCATCCACTCATTCACTTAGCAACATCACTGGGGACATTCTATGTGCTAAGCACTCTTCAGAACCCTAAGAACACAGCTGGAAACAACGTAAGAAGTGCTGTCCTCATGGAGTTCCCAGTAAGAACTTGACTACTGTTTAGCTGCAAAATTAGAAACTCACTCAATATTTGATAAAATGATAAAAAACAGTTTGGTGGAGCACTGCAGACATAACTTTCAGGGGCCCAAAATAAGAAGTACCCCAATCCCCAGGAACAACTGACACGGAGCCTGTAGGCTCTCAACTCAGGGTTGTTCTTGAGTTTCATAAAGGTAGACAATGCCTCCCCTTTTCTCTCTGCAGAACCTACATGGCCCCTTTCCTCTATAGAACTCATGTTCTACACCCACACTGGGCTTGCTGGGCCCCCAGTTCTAGAAACCATCACAACACCTTGGAGGATCTGTCTTGATATTCAGATCTTTGTGCTCATCCTACTGAGATATGGTCTAAGGCAGTGGTCCTCAACCTTCTTAATGCTGCCACCCTTTAATATAGCTCCTCATGTTGTAGAGATTCCAAACCATAAAATTATTTTCACTGCTACTTCATAACTGTAATTTTGCTAGTTATGAATTATAATGTAAATGTCTGTGATTGCCAATGAACTCAGATGACCCCTGTGAAAAGGTCATTTAACTCCCAAAGGAGTGGCAACCCACAGGTCTAAGGCGTCACAGATGGGTGACTCAAAGAGGGCCTGGGGAAATCAGGTAAATGGAATATGGAGAAATGATTAGCATTTTCTCTCATCTTTCCACTTGATGATGGCTAACTCTATCCATGCAGGTTGGCTCTCTGTAGACTGATTCCCTCCTCTTGTCTCACAAATAGCATCGGCAACAAGAAGGAAACCCACTCAGACAAGGCCAGCCCTGTTACTCTTGCCTTTTATCCAGGGAAATTGTTCCCTGGTTAAGGAGAAGCAGTGATAAAGGCAGAGCGAGAGCATTCCCATCCTTCATCCTATTGCTGCTGAATTAACAGCAGAAGACATCATGTTTTATTATAACTTCATAATAATTACAGTTAATACTGAATTCATGTATATGGAAAAGGCAGAAATCCCATCACTGGGTTAATGTGTGAGGGCCTTCAATAGGATTTATTGAGCAATAAGTGAACTACAAACGCTTGGCGTGTGACAGAAACCTTTTCCCAACACAAGCCTTGATTAGCTATTGTGAACCGCAAATACCTCCTGTCTGGGAGAGCAAGTCTTCTCTTACTTTTCTACTCCTCCAGGCAGTCTGCCTTGCTTCAGAGGTTGTGTTTACAATTTCCCTCTTCTCCTCAGAGCAGACCTCACATGTACACATTTCTAGTATGTAGCAAAGGTCACAAATGTCTGCCAGAATGTTGAGATAAATTTTTTCCATTTGCACATGGCTTTATGGTTTTTCAAACATGATTACAAACATGACCTTTCTGTTTGAAAGGTCAAGCAGAAAACTCTTATAAAATAGAGATATATGAACATTCAGACCATCGAGAAGCTTAGGGCCATCAAGTGTGTGTGTGTGAGTATGTGTGTGTGTGTGTATGTGATGCAAAAGCTCAGGACATTTTCCAGATGTTAATAAGCCTACAGTAGTCACACACAGCTGAGGAAATCCTGCCTATGGGTACCTGCTGGCCACAGCTCTAGAAATGAATGGCAGAGGATGGGGCAGGGTCAAAGGAGAAGCCTAACATTATCAGGAAAACAGATGGATGTTCGAGAGGACCATGACTATCCGAAGGACTTCTCTGTGTAAGCAACAAGTGGAATATCACGGAGTTAAGGATCTTGGAAATGATGTGGTGATAGAGGAGAAAGCTGCCTTCCAAAAGAAGATATCATAGCAAACTGAGTTCATCCCAAGGCACAACTTCTAGAAGAATCAGTCCAGCTGCCACCAGGACATCCTCAGTGGTGACAGCAGACATCTGCAAGTTTTAAAGTCTGTTTCCTTTGGTTTTCTCAGCTTATACTTCCCCAGTGCCATTCACTATCTGCAAGAGATGTGGCCAACAGTGGAAAACAAGTAACAGTCAGAAGCACAGCCATGAGCTACCAAGAGAGAGAGAGAGAGAGAGAGAGAGAGACAGAGAGAGAGAGAGAGAGAGAGAGAGGAGGGAAGGAGGGAGAGAGAGAAGGAGAGAGGGAGAGAAGGGGCAGGAGGAAGGAGTAAAGAGAAGGAAGGACTTTTGTACTATGTACCTAGTACTGTCAGTGCTGGGGAGATTCTCCCCCTGTTTAGGTTCAGGACACTAACACTGCAATCCTGCATATCCAGACAAATGTGTCCTGGGTTAGTGTAAAAATCACAGATAAGGGGATTCCAACAGAGAGATAAAGTCAATTGTTTTTCCCAAGTGTGGCTTTTCCCCTCAGTTGCTTTAGGAATGGCCAGGTGGCCTGTGTGCCAGCCCTTTCAGCAATGGGGTGCTACTTCCTCGTGGAAGCCCACATAATCTAAGCATCTCTCATGGTAGAAACATTCTTTCTTACCTACAACTTTCTTCCACATAGACTCATTTTCCATTGGATTTCAAACCCCCCAAAGGCCTTTAAATTCAAAAGATTGGTTAGAGTTTGTTGGTATCACTAAGTCTAAGACTTCCTCTTTTACAATGGAGACATGGCTTCACAGTTAAAAGTGCTTGCTGGTGTTTTATTCCTAGCATCCAAATTGAGGTGTTCACAAAAGTAATTTTAGCTACAGTTCCAGAGGATCTGATAATCTTTTCAGGCACAGCACCCACATGTATAAACAAACACACACTCAGACATACATGTATACACACAATGTCAATATAAATATAAATCTTCAAAAAATGGAGTTCCTTTTTTTAATTTGCAGTTCAAGATGGAGAAAGAGAATGCCTCAACCCACATGAGTTGGAGCAACCTGTCCCTTCAGAGCCCAGAGAATTACCAGACAGAGGCAGTAGCAAGCCTCTGTTCTGGAATGGTCCAGTTCCCCACAGAGTCTGCTCTGTCACCACTATGGCCACGGTGGCTTTTGGGATTGATGATATTGACTGCATGATACATCCTATGGTAGTCTTCTCACTTTGGGGAGTCTAAATAATTAGAAGGCTGGTGATGGCGTATCCTACAGGCCTCCATGCCTACATTATGCAGACAAAGGTCATATAATGGCCTCTAGCTCCTTCCTGGTCTAGAACTTTGAAAATCACTCTTCTAGACCATTCAGAGGCAGCCAAGGGGCCTGGTTCTTAATCAGAGATCTCTGACACTTTAACCTTAAGTAGGATCAGCTCAGAAAAACACTGCCTGGTAGATGTTCAGAAGCCTCTTGCTATACGTGTGAATAGCTTTGTCTGGTGAGGGGCTTATTGTTGTGGTGGTTATTTTATATGTCTACATGGCTAGATTAAGAGTACCCATATATTAAGTTAAACGCTGTTGGCATGTGTGTTCCACCCAGAATAGGCTGAATAAGATAAAATTTTCTTCCTAAGATAGAGTGGAATCATCTAATCCACTGGAAGTCCAAAGGCGATAAAAAAGAAGCCATGGGGAAGTTGAATTTTTTTGTTTATTGTCAAGCTATGATATTGATCTTCTCTGGTACTCAGAAAGTCATATGATCAGATCTTCAAGCTGTCAGGCCTTGGGACTGGGAAGAAGCCAGGACTCCAGCTCAGCCAAATCTCCAACCAACTGATGGCAGATTGTGGCACCTCTCAGGCTCCATAACCATGGGGGTCCAGTCCTCACATACTCTCTTCACAGATACTCTGTTGGTTCTGGGTATCAGGAGACTCCTAAGCCAGCTGTGATTCTGGGAGAAGAGAACGTTGGGGCAAGAAGGTGACAGAATTGTAGCATTGCTTACTAGGTGTGTGCTTTTGCCAAGCACCATACTACACACTTCGTGAAAGTTGATTTAACCGCAGGGAGCCCAAGCAAGAGTCTTCAGAATTCTGGTATGGTTTCTTTCTTATTCTGGAAATTGTTTGAGGACTGCATTCAGTTTATGGAAATTAATTAAACAGACCACTTAGGACATGAGACTTTTTTCATTGCATATATTATTTTAGAAAAAAAAAAAAAGAAAGTTTGAAAAAAGTGACCTTATATAATCCTCCTAACCATTTACAAAGCAGGTCTGCTGTCTTCACTTTACAAATGATGATGACACTGACATACAGAAAGGTTAAAGAACTTGACCAAAGCCACATAGTTACAGTGACACAGCATGACAGCGTCAGGCTCCAGCTGAGGGTTATCTGGCTTGAAAGCAGGCCCTTCTCTTCACACTCCCATGCTGTCTTTCCCCTCCTCACCCCCACTGCACAGGAAGGGCACTGTGCAAGGACCTTCTTATCTTCGGCCTCCTCCGGCCGAAAGCATCTGGACCAATCTTAGAACACACCTAAAAGCTGGGCTTAGTGGCAAGCACTTGCAATTCAAATGCTGGGGAGATAGAGCATTTAGTTAGGTAGATCCCTAGGGCTCACTGGCTAGCCAGCTTGCTTACTCAGTGAGTCCCCCCAAACCAACGAATCTCTCTCTCTCTCTCTCTCTCTCTCTCTCTCTCTCTCTCTCTCTCTCTCTCTCTCAATAAAGATAGATAAATAGATGGCCCCTGGAGAACAACAGTTGAGGTTCACTTCCATCCTTCACACAGGTGCCAGCACATAGGTGCACACACACACACACACACACACATATACACACACAATCCTGAGTGCATGCTGCATGAACATACATACACATACAACCACTCCCAAACTGGAAGACACAGAGGGAGCAGGAGGGAAGACAGGACAGCTACAATGGTCAAAAAGCTCCCTGCTCTAAAAGACAGCATTCAGTCTGACAGGAGAGGCAGTGAGAGAGGCAGGAGACTGCATGCTTGGCATAGGTTAGCACAGACACCAGCAGGCATGGATTCCATCGGCCTCCAAGTTTGAGGCTGTTGTGGAGAAGAGCTGTTTTACAAGCCCCCTAGTGGAGGGAGGCTAGATTTGGGGCTAGGTATCTTTTTAATTACGTTCTAGCGGGGTGAGAGGGTTGCTGTCAAGGTGCCTGATGGGCTCTGTATCCCCAATGACATCGTAGGGTGGTGTGACCAGATTAATTAGGTTTTATTAATAGGCAAGCACTTCATGAATTGTAATTAAGCAGATGTGCATCTGGTGGCAGTGGTGACTGAGGGTGGGAAGAGGTGGCTCTGGCTAGCCCCGAGCCTCATTAAATATGAATGCCTTGGCACAGGCTGCACAGAGAACTCACCCACAAGTCATTGTTAAATAGCCTGCCTGAGCACAATGGGGTCCGAGACCCTGATTTATTCAAGAACTATGCTTGGAGCCCACTAGATATGTTCTTTGGGTGAGACCCAGTTGTGGGTGAGGATGCAGAGGGTAGAACGAGTCCAGTTATCCAGATCTTTCCAGAAACAAGGAGGTCATGGGGACTTGGCAGAAATCTCTCTCTCTCTCTCTCTCTCTTTCTCTCTCTCTCCCTCTCCCTCTCCCTCTCCCTCTCCCTCTCCCCCTTCCCCTCCCCCTCCCCTCTCCCTCTCCCTCTCCCTCTCCCCCTCCCCT
>NW_021620880.1:1566308-1569279 GCF_004785775.1 Grammomys surdaster
CCCTCTCCCTCTCCCCCTCCCCCCTCCCCCCTCCCTCTCCCTTCTTCTCCCCCCTCCTCACTGAGCAAGGCAAAAAGTCTTTGTGTACCAAGAGGCCACAGGGGCCACCCTGGCATGCAGCCGAAGAGGCAAGAACAGACACAGCTGGAGCTGGGCCCAAACCCCACACAGGGTGAGCCAAGGAGATGGAGAACACAGGTCACTCAGCACAGAGGGAGCCTGGAAGCAAGTGTTTAGACAAGGGGAGGAGGCATATTTAGCTTATGGAAAAACAGAGTGCAGAATGATAAAGTGGGCAATGGAAAAAGAGGTCTGAACAATGAAATGGGCCCCTCTTGCTTGCAGCTCTGACAGGAAGACAGAGTCGAAGGATAAACTGTCCTCTAAACCCATCCTGATTTTCCATTTGATCTCTGGGAAATATCCCAGAATCTCTTTTTGCATTCTGAAATCTTAGATTGTTTTAAGTTTGCCTTCATTCTGCCTTGCGACTGCATGTTCCCATGTGTCCTGCAGCACAGCCTGACAAAAGACAAAAGAATAGTCTAAGTATCTTCTCCTCTAGAATTTTATGATGATATACCCTTTCACCTTTCCTTCAATGGAGCCGGCTCGTCCCCTATCCTCAGTTCTCATGAAAGCCCCTCAGAGAAGTCTTCCCTGACTCCAGTCAGCATCATCCGCATCATGCTGTTTCTGTTTTGTGGTTTGGGGTGGGGTAGAGGTTGGTGGGAAGTGGAGGCAAAGGCCCCAGCTAGGATCTCTCTGGGCAGGAAGCCTAACAGGGGCTCTCAACCTCAGTTTTCTTGACTTCAGAAGGGGAAAGAGGACAGCTCTTCCTCAAAGGGTTGTGAACTGTAAGGTACATGTCCATTACGAGCCTGCTGGGAAACTGTCTACATTCTTTGATTGTTAGTCCTGATGTGATGGGCGGTGCCACCTCTCTCTGTACTAGCATTGGTGTGGCTGGTGGCCTTCCATGTCTAGATGAGTCAATGGTCAATGAGCTAGGCAGAAAAATGGTGTCTTGAGTTAGTTGCTTGTGCCTGCAGTTTATTTCCTTCTGCAGGATCTCGGGGGCCTATGTCTTGGCCAAGTAGTCACCCAGGGCACAGAGAAAATAAAATGAAATATTTGGGGTGGCACAGGCATGTATGCCAACCTCAAAGGCCCGTGCGTTTTAATTAGCTTAATTAATGATGACACCAACTGGCTCATTACCTGATGGAATTAATGGGGATCATTTGTCTCCCTAAAGCAGCTACTTGGTGCCACAGAGGTTGCCGTGGCAAGAAGGAGATAGGACATGTTCTGTGCCCTGGCTGGATTCTTGACTCTCAGCCTGATCCGCCGGCTCCCCACTGCCTTTCTCCTCAGGAGAATTCCCCAAGTCACAGCCTTTGCATCAGCTCCTAGCTTAGTTTCACTTTGCTTCAGGCCAAATATTTTATATTGAGGTACTAATGTGCACCAACATTTTTAATAAATAACAGTTATGATGCCAGGCAGAGTTGGTGTGTGATTGTAATCTCAGCACTTGGGAGGTGGACATCAGAGGATTAGGAGTTCAAGGTCATCCTTCATTACACAGCAAGTTCAAGGCTAGCCTGAGATAACATGAGATCCTATCTAAAAGAAAAATGCACCGAATGTCAGTAAAACCCAGAACAGCAACAGTAGAGGCTGGCTGGCTGGAGAACCCTCTATCTTTTCTTTAACTATTTCTCTTCCCTGATAAGTGAGCAAGTCTACACTGGCCTTGTCTTCAGCCTGTGCCATCAGGATCTCACAGTCCTCTGGGAGCTTCTGGAATCTATCTTAAGAGGAGCTGGTCTCTTGCCTCAAAGGCTGATTTAGGGATAAGTTTGAGGCAAAGCAATTAAGCTGCAAAGTCAGATTCCACTTTGAGACATATGGACTGTCTCTTCCCCTCCAACATCTGATGCCTCAGTGCCAAGCTCTCCTCCCTCTTAGCTGGAAAGAATTGCCTTCTGCAGCCAAAGCTGAATCCTACCTTCCTTATCTGGGAGCAGAATCATAGCATGCTTGAAAAGGACCCATGTCCTATCTAAGAAGCCCAGAACACACATTCTGGGTGAAAGAAAATACTGCCTGGAATCCTTCCACCCGTGGAGCTTACAGCTGTGTGCAGCCGTTTGTGGGAAGACACTGAAACTCTCAACTCCTTTAAGGGAATGTGATGGGTTGATAGGAGTGAGAACTCCTGCAGGAGGGAATCAGGCTTTAAATCTCTCCACAGAAATAATACTCAACTGTTCCCGAATACTTCCAGCAGTGAATGGTTGGCCACCCAGAAAGCAGTGCCTACCACAGAGCGTGAATGAGCCAGAAGCTGTGATGATAAAATGAGGGATATACTTTCTGGCATATTCTAGTCACATTCACAGCCCACTGATGTTGCTGTATGGATAGGTTTCTATAGTGTGTGTGTGTGTGTGTGTGTGTGTGTGTGTGTATTGGGTTTACTCACGAATATCCCATGATTATGTGATTGTGTGTCATAAAGGCATGGCTCTGTTTGTATGCCCCAATGTGCCTCTCCCCAGGGCTGACTTTCTCTGGGAGTGCGCAAGTGCCCCTGGCTATTATAAATCACTCCATGTGGGTGGCTGCCTTGATCTCTGTGTTGGAAGTGTGACGTTTCTGGTTTGTATCTCCATGTGTGAGTGGCTGTGATGGGACAAAATATGTCACAAGTTAAGAATAAATCTCCCAGTTTCCTCTAGGTGAAAGTTTGAACACTAGTGTCTAGTCCTCTGTAACTCCACAGAGCTATAATCCCAGAGATGGATGCATCAAGATCAATGCAGAGGTAACCACAGGGCCACGGGTGTGTGAACTTATGATGGGTTTGGGGAAGGTATACTGTGGTGCCTATTTGAGCAGTGTGTGTGTGTGTGTATGAGAGAGAGAGAGAGAGAGAGAGAGAGAGAGAGAGAGAGAGAGAGAG